>NC_085137.1:275090440-275322940 GCF_035046485.1 Aedes albopictus | reverse complement strand
TCATCATCATCATCATCATCATCATCATCATCATCATCATCATCATCATCATCATCATCATCATCATCATCATCATCATCATCATCATCATCATCATCATCATCATCATCATCATCATCATCATCATCATCATCATCATCATCATCATCATCATCATCATCATCATCATCATCATCATCATCATCATCATCATCATCATCATCATCATCATCATCATCATCATCATCATCATCATCATCATCATCATCATCATCATCATCATCATCATCATCATCATCATCATCATCATCATCATCATCATCATCATCATCATCATCATCATCATCATCATCATCATCATCATCATCATCATCATCATCATCATCATCATCATCATCATCATCATCATCATCATCATCATCATCATCATCATCATCATCATCATCATCATCATCATCATCATCATCATCATCATCATCATCATCATCATCATCATCATCATCATCATCATCATCATCATCATCATCATCATCATCATCATCATCATCATCATCATCATCATCATCATCATCATCATCATCATCATCATCATCATCATCATCATCATCATCATCATCATCATCATCATCATCATCATCATCATCATCATCATCATCATCATCATCATCATCATCATCATCATCATCATCATCATCATCATCATCATCATCATCATCATCATCATCATCATCATCATCATCATCATCATCATCATCATCATCATCATCATCATCATCATCATCATCATCATCATCATCATCATCATCATCATCATCATCATCATCATCATCATCATCATCATCATCATCATCATCATCATCATCATCATCATCATCATCATCATCATCATCATCATCATCATCATCATCATCATCATCATCATCATCATCATCATCATCATCATCATCATCATCATCATCATCATCATCATCATCATCATCATCATCATCATCATCATCATCATCATCATCATCATCATCATCATCATCATCATCATCATCATCATCATCATCATCATCATCATCATCATCATCATCATCATCATCATCATCATCATCATCATCATCATCATCATCATCATCATCATCATCATCATCATCATCATCATCATCATCATCATCATCATCATCATCATCATCATCATCATCATCATCATCATCATCATCATCATCATCATCATCATCATCATCATCATCATCATCATCATCATCATCATCATCATCATCATCATCATCATCATCATCATCATCATCATCATCATCATCATCATCATCATCATCATCATCATCATCATCATCATCATCATCATCATCATCATCATCATCATCATCATCATCATCATCATCATCATCATCATCATCATCATCATCATCATCATCATCATCATCATCATCATCATCATCATCATCATCATCATCATCATCATCATCATCATCATCATCATCATCATCATCATCATCATCATCATCATCATCATCATCATCATCATCATCATCATCATCATCATCATCATCATCATCATCATCATCATCATCATCATCATCATCATCATCATCATCATCATCATCATCATCATCATCATCATCATCATCATCATCATCATCATCATCATCATCATCATCATCATCATCATCATCATCATCATCATCATCATCATCATCATCATCATCATCATCATCATCATCATCATCATCATCATCATCATCATCATCATCATCATCATCATCATCATCATCATCATCATCATCATCATCATCATCATCATCATCATCATCATCATCATCATCATCATCATCATCATCATCATCATCATCATCATCATCATCATCATCATCATCATCATCATCATCATCATCATCATCATCATCATCATCATCATCATCATCATCATCATCATCATCATCATCATCATCATCATCATCATCATCATCATCATCATCATCATCATCATCATCATCATCATCATCATCATCATCATCATCATCATCATCATCATCATCATCATCATCATCATCATCATCATCATCATCATCATCATCATCATCATCATCATCATCATCATCATCATCATCATCATCATCATCATCATCATCATCATCATCATCATCATCATCATCATCATCATCATCATCATCATCATCATCATCATCATCATCATCATCATCATCATCATCATCATCATCATCATCATCATCATCATCATCATCATCATCATCATCATCATCATCATCATCATCATCATCATCATCATCATCATCATCATCATCATCATCATCATCATCATCATCATCATCATCATCATCATCATCATCATCATCATCATCATCATCATCATCATCATCATCATCATCATCATCATCATCATCATCATCATCATCATCATCATCATCATCATCATCATCATCATCATCATCATCATCATCATCATCATCATCATCATCATCATCATCATCATCATCATCATCATCATCATCATCATCATCATCATCATCATCATCATCATCATCATCATCATCATCATCATCATCATCATCATCATCATCATCATCATCATCATCATCATCATCATCATCATCATCATCATCATCATCATCATCATCATCATCATCATCATCATCATCATCATCATCATCATCATCATCATCATCATCATCATCATCATCATCATCATCATCATCATCATCATCATCATCATCATCATCATCATCATCATCATCATCATCATCATCATCATCATCATCATCATCATCATCATCATCATCATCATCATCATCATCATCATCATCATCATCATCATCATCATCATCATCATCATCATCATCATCATCATCATCATCATCATCATCATCATCATCATCATCATCATCATCATCATCATCATCATCATCATCATCATCATCATCATCATCATCATCATCATCATCATCATCATCATCATCATCATCATCATCATCATCATCATCATCATCATCATCATCATCATCATCATCATCATCATCATCATCATCATCATCATCATCATCATCATCATCATCATCATCATCATCATCATCATCATCATCATCATCATCATCATCATCATCATCATCATCATCATCATCATCATCATCATCATCATCATCATCATCATCATCATCATCATCATCATCATCATCATCATCATCATCATCATCATCATCATCATCATCATCATCATCATCATCATCATCATCATCATCATCATCATCATCATCATCATCATCATCATCATCATCATCATCATCATCATCATCATCATCATCATCATCATCATCATCATCATCATCATCATCATCATCATCATCATCATCATCATCATCATCATCATCATCATCATCATCATCATCATCATCATCATCATCATCATCATCATCATCATCATCATCATCATCATCATCATCATCATCATCATCATCATCATCATCATCATCATCATCATCATCATCATCATCATCATCATCATCATCATCATCATCATCATCATCATCATCATCATCATCATCATCATCATCATCATCATCATCATCATCATCATCATCATCATCATCATCATCATCATCATCATCATCATCATCATCATCATCATCATCATCATCATCATCATCATCATCATCATCATCATCATCATCATCATCATCATCATCATCATCATCATCATCATCATCATCATCATCATCATCATCATCATCATCATCATCATCATCATCATCATCATCATCATCATCATCATCATCATCATCATCATCATCATCATTCATCATCATCATCATCATCATCATCATCATCATCATCATCATCATCATCATCATCATCATCATCATCATCATCATCATCATCATCATCATCATCATCATCATCATCATCATCATCATCATCATCATCATCATCATCATCATCATCATCATCATCTCATCATCATCATCATCATCATCATCTCATCATCATCATCATCATCATCATCATCATCATCATCATCATCATCATCATCATCATCATCATCATCATCATCATCATCATCATCATCATCATCATCATCATCATCATCATCATCATCATCATCATCATCATCATCATCATCATCATCATCATCATCATCATCATCATCATCATCATCATCATCATCATCATCATCATCATCATCATCATCATCATCTCATCATCATCATCATCATCATCATCATCATCATCATCATCATCATCATCATCATCATCATCATCATCACATCATCATCATCATCATCATCATCATCATCATCATCATCATCATCATCATCATCATCATCATCATCATCATCATCATCATCATCATCATCATCATCATCATCATCATCATCATCATCATCATCATCATCATCATCATCATCATCATCATCATCATCATCATCATCATCATCATCATCATCATCATCATCATCATCATCATCATCATCATCATCATCATCATCATCATCATCATCATCATCATCATCATCATCATCATCATCATCATCATCATCATCATCATCATCATCATCATCATCATCATCATCATCATCATCATCATCATCATCATCATCATCATCATCATCATCATCATCATCATCATCATCATCATCATCATCATCATCATCATCATCATCATCATCATCATCATCATCATCATCATCATCATCATCATCATCATCATCATCATCATCATCATCATCATCATCATCATCATCATCATCATCATCATCATCATCATCATCATCATCATCATCATCATCATCATCATCATCATCATCATCATCATCATCATCATCATCATCATCATCATCATCATCATCCCATCCGGCGGAAGTCCTCACACTTCCATATTTGAGGATTCTGCTGGCAGAACTCTCTCTACCAGCAGATCCGGTGGGAAACTCACTTTCCCATCCGGCGGAAGTCCTCACACTTCCATATTTGAGGATTCTGCTGGCAGAACTCTCTCTACCAGCCAGATCCGGTGGAAAACTCACTTTCCCATCCGGCGGAAGTCCTCACACTTCCATATTTGAGGATTCTGCTGGCAAAACTCTCTCTACCAGCAGATCCGGTGGAAAAACTCACTTTCCCATCCGGCGGAAGTCCTCACACTTCCATATTTGAGGATTCTGCTGGCAGAACTCTCTCTACCAGCAGATCCGGTGGAAAAACTCACTTTCCCATCCGGCGGAAGTCCTCACACTTCCATATTTGAGGATTCTGCTGGCAGAACTCTCTCTACCAGCAGATCCGGTGGGAAAACTCACTTTCCCATCCGGCGGAAGTCCTCACACTTCCATATTTGAGGATTCTGCTGGCAGAACTCTCTCTACCAGCAGATCCGGTGGAAAAACTCACTTTCCCATCCGGCGGAAGTCCTCACACTTCCATATTTGAGGATTCTGCTGGCAGAACTCTCTCTACCAGCAGATCCGGTGGGAAAACTCACTTTCCCATCCGGGTCCTCGCACTTCCATATTTGAGGATTCTGCTGGCAGAACTCTCTCTACCAGCAGATCCGGTGGGAAAACTCACTTTCCCATCCGGCGGAAGTCCTCACACTTCCATATTTGAGGATTCTGCTGGCAGAACTCTCTCTACCAGCAGATCCGGTGGGAAAACTCACTTTCCCTTCCGGCGGAAGTCCTCACACTTCCATATTTGAGGATTCTGCTAGCAAAACTCTCTCTACCAGCAGATCCGGTGGAAAAACTCACTTTCCCATCCGGCGGAAGTCCTCACACTTCCATATTTGAGGATTCTGCTGGCAAAACTCTCTCTACCAGCAGATCCGGTGGAAAAACTCACTTTCCCATCCGGCGGAAGTCCTCACACTTCCATATTTGAGGATTCTGCTGGCAGAACTCTCTCTACCAGCAGATCCGGTGGAAAAACTCACTTTCCCATCCGGCGGAAGTCCTCACACTTCCATATTTGAGGATTCTGCTGGCAGAACTCTCTCTACCAGCAGATCCGGTGGGAAAACTCACTTTCCCATCCGGCGGAAGTCCTCACACTTCCATATTTGAGGATTCTGCTGGCAGAACTCTCTCTACCAGTAGATCCGGAAGTTTTCACACTTTCACTACCGACTGCACCATGTCGTATTCGAATATTATTATTTTATATTTACAAAAACAGTACTCTAATTAAAATTCAAATTCAACGTCGACCGTTCTTCGCAACACTAGTCATATCACTGAATCAAAATTTCTGTCGAGCCGTTCGCTTCTTTTTCTTTCCTCGCCTTCATTTCAGCATCTGTCATCAATACACACTCGATGTAAACTCCGTAAAAGTGATTCAATTTTACTCATTTACTCTTCGCCTCGTATTCACTACAGATAACATGTAGTTTTTTAGCCTTGAAATGTTCGTAGCAGTTTGGGGGACATACTTGAAGAATAATAGTGATGTTTTCATTACACTCAAATTTTGATTCACTCAAAAATCAACGAAAGTACCACATTTTTCACGCAAATTGCTTAACAAAAATAATGGCTTACAATGCAAAGTAGTTTTTTACCTTTAAATTATTCGTGAAAGCGTACTGGACGTTCTTGATGAGTAATAGTGATGTTTTTATGACACACTTAATTTATTTTACTCGAAAAGCTACAAAAATATTATAATTTTTATACAAAACAGTCAATAAAACAAAATTTAAAGCCATAACATGTAGTTGTATAGCCTTAAATTTTCCGTTACAATGTACTGAACCTGTTTTTGATAAAATGTTGATGTTTACATAACACTAATATTTTGTTTTATAAAAAAAAGTACGAAAATACCACAAAAACGCGAATCAGCCAAAATTTAAAGCAAGGATATGTAGTTTTTCAACTTTGAATATTATGTTTCCAGTTCAAAACCGAATTAGCGACATTTTTTCTTTGACTTCCGCTGCTTTTGTCTTGCGTTAAACACAATGTCGGAAGTGGGGCGCTGTATAGAGCACCAGGTGTACAATACAGCGCCCCACTTCCGACATTGTGTTTAACACAAGGCAAAAGCAGCGGAAGTCAAAGAAAAAATGTCGCTAATTCGGTTTTGAACTGGAAACATAATACATTGTAGTAGTTTAGTGGATTCATTTGAACAACCTTAGTGATGTTTTCATTACACTCATATTTTATATCACTCAAAATACTAGGAAAATACCACATTTTGCACACAAAGTAGTGGCAAAATAAAAATTGGAGTCAATGCATTATAGTTTTTTTGCCATGAAATTATTTGTAAAAAAGTACTTGACTTGTTTGATAAACAACAGTGATCTTTCAATTACATTCGTTGTTTTCTAAATTTGTTCATAAAAAACGATCAAAAACAACTCAAATAAAGAGAACTTACTATGCGCAGCATATAGTCACATGTTGATGTACCGTAAAAAAATATATTTTTACACAGATAATTATTTTTGATAGCTAAAAGCACTGAGATTTTCACTCAGGTGGAGTACTGACTCAATTTGTTATTTATAATTTTATAAAATTCTTCATGTTTTGATACAATAAATTAACCTAACATGTTTCATGCGGCTTTTCCTATCATGCTGATACTCTTTGCGTTGCAATCTGTAATATTTTTTTGGATTTCATATGTTTGTCAGAGCACTGTCAAAGTTTCCCCAAAATGAAAATGTGATTCTCGCTCATATGAAAAAAATAATATTGATCACCCAAAACAATTAAAACTGTCCAATTCTTACATTGCAATTATAACTGAGACACCAGTACTTGTTTTAAAATTATTAATCAGGAAAAATACATGGAATAATATTAGGGAAATTTGCTGAAAAACTATCAAAGCTACCCAGTTTTACGGTATTGCATCAGAAACTCTTCTATGTACATTTGTTTTTCAGAAATTTTCCAAAATGTGCATTTATATTTTATGATATCTTTCAAAATATTTTGTCGTGGGTTCTTTCCGAAAATCTTTCAAAAATATTCCAGAGATTCCTTCAGGGATATTTTCAAAAACATCAAGGATTCATGCGGAATTTATTTAGGGGTTCTATTTCTCGAGGAACTCTTTTAGAAAACTTTTGAAATGTTTCCGTGTATTATTCCTTTGGGTTTTCATCAGAAATTCCTCTAGCGATTGCTTGATAAATTTCTCCAAGGACTCATTTAGAATATTATCATATTTTTCAGGAAACTCTTATTTTTTTCCAGGAGCATTTTCGAAGTTTTTTTTCTGGCTTTCTTTAGTTCTCTCAAGTTTCCATCCTAGTTCCCATGCAAAGTGTTTTTCTTTTATTTGCTCCCATTAATAGTTCCTTCCGTGGTTTTGTCGATATTTTTAGAGATTTCCGATAATTACTTCTGGCAGAAGCCAAAGAGTTTTCCGGAGTTTCTCCCGGGATTTCTCTTAGAAATTTTCAGAGTTCTTTCATGAATTTTCTAAATATTTCCTACCAGATTTCCTAGTTCTTCTCAGGTTTTCTTCCGATATTTCTCTCGCGTTCCTTATTGCATAATTGCAAAAATCACTTGGATTCATCCCTAACTTCTGTAGAAATCCTGGGAGAAATTCCAAAAAAAAAATAAAATCATTGAAATTTCTTAAAGCTTCGGGAGAAATCCCAGAAGCAATTCCATCAGAAAACTCGTGAAAAACACCTTTAAAATCCGGGAGGAGCCTCAGTTGAAATCCCAGCAATAGTTTCTGTAATAACCTTAGAAATCCCGGAAAAATCTCATGGAGAAGTACCAAGATGAATACCGGAAGAAATTTCCGAGAGAAACTCTAAGAGAAACCACAGAGAACAGACGTCCAAGTCCAGTTCTGAAACTGTGTAAGGAATTTAACGGCCTTTTGAAATCGACAACACAAGTGGCAATCGCGTGGCGCTGCAATCGGTTAATTTCCCATACTAATTTAATTCACCACTTGAAATGTTTCAACTCACCACTGACTGTGGCAATATGGTGTTTGGCGGCGTTAGTGTTGTCATCGTGTATTGGTTTGCAACCTTACTCAAGTGAAGATTCAAATCCTTACACAACTTTCTGTGTGAAATTTGTTCTAGCCTGGATGTCTGTTCTCTGTGGAGAAACTCTACGACAACATCTGATGTATATTCCCGGAAAAAAGATAATAAATTCCACGAAAAATTGTTTGGGCGAAACGCAGGAGGAAAAATCCAACGAGAGACTCTGAGAGCAAATATGGGAAAACCTCTGGAAAAAAATCTATGGGATTCTCATAAAAACCTTCAGGAGACAATATTTGGATTTCAGAAATCCTGCAATATTCTTCAGGAATTTTTCCGGAAAGAAATGTTTGAATCTAGGGTAAAAACGTGGATAGGAATACCTAAGAATCTCCGAGAGGAATTTGAAAAGGAATCCCAAGGAACAGGAATGAAAGAAGGCTGAAAATCTCTCTAATAAAGACACATAACCTAACCTTAGCTTTGGAAACCAATTGAGTTCGTAACTTTTTTTCATTTTCACGGGATTTACGTTTATTTTTTGGTGATTGCTACTGCATGTTCAGGAGTCGCAAATGGACTCAAATAAAAACAAATAAAAAAATCCCTGGTGAATTTTCGGTTTGCCTTGTATTTTTTTCAGGTAGTAAATAACCTGAAACTGGTACAAAAAAGTCAGTAATAGAAATCTGCATGTGTTTGTTTTGAATTTTGTGTTATTGGCTATTTTGTGTGAAAAATATGGCACATTCGTAATTTTTTTAGTAAAACGAAACGTGGATGTGATGTAAACATCAAAATGTTATCAAATACATGTCTAGTACATCCAACGGAAAATTTTAAGACTAACAACTACATGTCATTGCTTTAAATTTTGTTTTATTGACTATTTTGTAAGAAAGTTATGGTATTTTAAAAACTTGTATGGTAAAATGAATTAAGAGTGTCATGAAGGCGGTATTATTGTTCAACGTTCATCATTTCACGAAAAAATTCAAGCCAAAAAACCAGAATGCATTGCCTTATATTTTTGTTTGTTGACTACTTTGTGTGAAAAATGTGGTATTTTCCTAGTATTCCGAGTGAAATAAAATATGAGTGTAATAAAAAATTCCCAAGGATTGTTCAAATAAATCCACTAAACTACTACGATAAATTCAAAGTTGAATAACTACACATCATTACTTTAAATTTTGGCTTATTCGCTTTTTTGTGGTATTTTCGTACTTTTTTTTATACATAAAACAAAATATTAGTGTAATGTAAACATCAACATTTTATCAAAAACAGGTCCAGAACATTGTAACGGAAAATTTAAGGCAATACCACAGAGAACAGACGTCCAAGTCCAGTTCTGAAACTGTGTAAGGAATTTAACGGCCTTTTGAAATCGACAACACAAGTGGCAATCGCGTGGCGCTGCAATCGGTTAATTTCCCATACTAATTTAATTCACCACTTGAAATGTTTCAACTCACCACTGACTGTGGCAATATGGTGTTTGGCGGCGTTAGTGTTGTCATCGTGTATTGGTTTGCAACCTTACTCAAGTGAAGATTCAAATCCTTACACAACTTTCTGTGTGAAATTTGTTCTAGCCTGGATGTCTGTTCTCTGTGGCAATACAACTACATGTTATGGCTTTAAATTTTATTTTATTGACTGTTTTATATGAACATTATGGTATTTTTGTAGCTTTTCGAGTAAAATAAATTAAGTGTGTCAGGAAAACATCACTATTACTCATCAGTACGCTTTCACGAGTAATTTAAAGGTAAAATACTACTTTGCATTGTAAGCCATCATTTTTGTTAACCACTTTGCGTGAAAAATGTGGTACTTTCGTTGATTTTTGAGTGAATCAAAATTTGAGTGTAATGAAAACATCACTATTATTCCACAGAGAACAGACATCCAGGCTAGAACAAATTTCACACAGAAAGTTGTGTAAGGATTTGAATCTTCACTTGAGTAAGGTTGCAAACCAATACACGATGACAACACTAACGCCGCCAAACACCATATTGCCACAGTCAGTGGTGAGTTGAAACATTTCAAGTGGTGAATTAAATTAGTATGGGAAATTAACCGATTGCAGCGCCACGCGATTGCCACTTGTGTTGTCGATTTCAAAAGGCCGTTAAATTCCTTACACAGTTTCAGAACTGGACTTGGACGTCTGTTCTCTGTGATTATTCTTCAAGTATGTCCCCCAAACTGCTACGAACATTTCAAGGCTAAAAAACTACATGTTATCGTTTTAAATTTAGTTTTGTTGACTACTTTGTGTAAAAAGTATGGAATTTTCGTAGTTTTCCGAGTAAAACAAAATAAGAGTGTAATTAGAACATTTTCATTGTTCATAAAAAATGTCGAGTACAATCCTACGAACAATTTAAGACCAAAAAAACTATATGTCATCGCTTTGAATTTTGATTTATTGCTTATTTTATGTGAAAAATAGGGTATTTTAGCCGTTTTTTGAGTAAAGTAGATTATCAGTGTACTGAAAAATAAATAATTTTGCATAAACATGTTCACTCCAGCTGTACGCATGATTTAGAGTCGAAAAAACCATATGTCATCGCTTTAAATTTTGTTTTATTGATCAATGTGCGCAAAAAATGTGCTCTTCAAAAAAACTAGGAAGTGCCTTTTGCTTAATAACTTTGGGTAGACGCATCTATTTTATATTTTTTTTAAATGGAAAATGATCTTGAAACCTGTCCGGTTCCATCGCAAAAAAAAGTTTTGAAATCGGTTGAAAAACGGCCGAGAAATGCCTTGTCAAAGTTGGACTTCCGACTTTTTTTGGACCCTTGGTAGTTCGCGGGAGTTTTTACCCCCTCGGTAGTTTAAGTGTTAAATACTTTTGTTATGGAACTAGATGTATTTTACTTTGAGCTTGATAATTATTTTCATTTCTGGTATATTAACACTTAAGACCAGTATTACGAAACTAGTGACTTACGATTACGCTGAGAACGACGTAGAACTGCAGGTTCTATGCGTTCTTCTTCTGAAGAATGATTATCTTCCTGTCCAGTTACCGTACCTGAAATCTTTTTCAAGTGGGAAACATTCCTGTCGTACTCTTTGCCTGTAAAAATAATAATTAACGTCTTCGTTTTGGATTCAACATGAATTAAACGATTTACCTGTATCCATTGATCGTACTCTTACATTTGATCCGTTCCACTCTACCACCGTAAACTTCTCCTTTAAAAAGTTGGTCGAGAGCTTGTTGGTTGGGTGTAGGTTGCGCATGAGTACCACATCGTCAGGCCAATTGCACTGGGCTTTGACCTGCGCTTAGCATCTTCTCTCTCCTTTCCCAAAGACTTCTGTACAGTGTCCTTATCTCTGTGTTCTGATGAAAGTATTGCCGTTGACAAATCTTCAACCTCTGGAAACTTGAAACGAGGCCGTCGATTTTGGAGTAGCTCATTTGGAGATCTTCCGGTTGTGGAATGAGGTGTATTATTGTACATTTCTAAATAATGTGACATCTCGGATTCCCAGTCGCCATACAAAGCATTTGCTATCTTTAGCCGCTTGAGCAAAGATCGGTTCTGACGCTCTACCTCGCCGTTGGCCTGGGGCCAGTACGGGGTAGTACGATTCAGATGAATTCCCTTTACTTTGCAGAAATCGTCAAATTCTGTAGCGACAAACTGCTTCCCATTATCCAGGGTGATTGTACGTGGTACGCCCCAAAGTCCGAAAATTCTTGCCATTCGCTTAATAGTTTCTTTGGCTGTTATTGAAGTCATGATTTCCAAATCCACGTGTCTGCTAAAATAATCCACCACTACCAAAATGTATTCCCCTGTCGGCAATGGTCCAAGGAAATCAATTGCAATGTCAACCCATGGCTTGTCGGGCAATGGTCTACGCTCCATCGGTTCCGGAGGATCGGGTATTTGTACAAGGCGGCATCCTTCACATTTCTCGCAGACTTTGACTACCTCTTGGTCCATGTTTGGCCACCAGCAACGGTCGCGGAGACGTCGCTTCATACATGACTGGCCGGGATGACCTTCGTGAGCTAGCAAAAGCATTCGCTCCCGAAGAATAGAAGGTACGACTAGTTTCGATCCACGCATGACCAAACCATTAGCGAAAGAAAGTTCACAACGAAACGCAGAATATTGCTTGACGATAGGAGAAGTCCAATCTTCTTTCATGATAGAAGACAGTACCGCTTGAAGCTCTGCGTCATTCTTTGTTGCCTCGATTACTTCTGAAATATCTATCGCTGCAGTTTCTTGAACAGTCCGAATTGAAATTTCAGTTTCGTTGTCATAATCCGCACTTGATTGTTCTTGTTGTAAAATTGCCAATGCGTTTGCAGCAATTCTGCGGATGTACACCTCCGATTCTTCTTGCCAAGAGGGATCTTTAACGTGAGAGCCAAGACGCGAGAGAGTATCAGCAATGTTCGACGATCCTTTTTTGTAGACAACCTTGAGCCTAAAGGCTTGCAATCTAAGCATCCATCGTTCGATTCGCGCTGTCGGACGCGAATTTACCGTAAACAGTACTTCCAATGGACGATGATCCGTTTCCAGTACAAACGATATACCCAGCAAGTACACCTTGAATCGTTCAACCCCCCACACAATCGCAAGGGCTTCCTTTTCGATTGGTGGGTACCGTTGTTCTGTCTCTGATAAGCTGCGTGATGCGTAACTGATTATGCGAGTTCTGCCTTGATGGATTTGTACTAGAACTGCACCGAGACCAACTCCAGAAGCGTCGGTTACTAGGATGGTGTGATCGGTTGGATCGAAATAGCCTAGGCAGTCAATATTTCCAATCAGATGTTTAAGGGAATCGAATGATTTCTGATGTTCCGAAAGCCAACAAAACTGATTTGAATTTTTCAGAAGTGCCCTCAACGGACGGCTCAAAGTTGCGAGATTCGGAAGAAACCTGGAGACGTAGGTCACAAGGCCGAGAAAGTTACGCAGTTCTTCTTTCGCACGTGGGGCTCGACACAGTAGCAGGGATTTCACCTTAGAATCGGCAGGTAGTACTCCATCTTCAGACAGTTTATGACCGAGGAATTCAGTTTCCCTCCTCTTGAATTTGCACTTCTGGAGGTTGAGCGTTAAACCATGAGAGGCTAACACACAGCGTTTTCTTTACTGCTTCATCATGCTCCGCTTCAGTAGCACCCCACATAAAAATATCATCGATGAACACCACCGTATTCTTGCAATCAGCAAGGATGCTTTCCATAAGGTTTTGAAAAAAATCTGGTGTGTAATTGACTCCAAACAATAGACGTGTGTATCGAAACAAACCCCAATTCGTTATGAATGTGGTTATGTCTCTGCTTTCTTCGGCTAGTTCCACATGATGAAAAGCTTGCTGAATGCCCAATGTGGTGAAATATTTCGCTCCTGTAAACTTGGCCAGGAGGTCCTCAAATACCGGCAAAGGGTGGTTCAACCTCTGGATTGCCTGGTTAGCCCGCCGCATGTCCACACACAATCTTAGTTCGCCGTTGTCTTTCATAATAGGCACTAGAGGGGATACCCATGACGAGGGTTTAGTAACCCGTTCAATGATGCCCTTTTCCAACAGTTCATCTAATTCACGGTGGGTCTGGTAGAATAAATTTATTACAAAAAAATGGGCATCGCTAATTTTTACGCTACGTGAAAGTTGACGCTACCAGCTTTCATTCAAGCCCAACATCGAAATATTCCATCGGGGGAACTTTTTCATACAAAAATTGGGTATGTTTGTTAAGTAGAAATAGGGATTAATTTGGAACCGCGCATTTTGTATGGAGAAAAACAGTATTCTGAAAAAGTTGTTCGGGATCCCTCGGTGGATTTTTTTGAGGGACCCTGCAAATGAAAGCTGAAAGCCTCTATTTTTGAATAGCGAAAAATTTGACGATGCCTATTTTTTGTTATAAACTTTTCCCATACACACGCCGTGCTAACTTTATCTTGACTTGATCGAGAATCGGAATTGGACATCGTCGAAGCGGCTGGATGACAGGTGGAATGGTTCGATAGGAAGCACCAACTTGAAGCCTTTTACTTTTGGGAAGACTTTAGTTTCTTCGACGCGACCAACGATTTCTTTGAAGGTACTGGGTAGTCCAACTCGAAGCACTCCTAACTTCCGGGCCGTGACTTTTCCTAAAAGTGATTGTTGGCCTCCCTTAATCACATAAAAAGTCGTGTTAGTCGAGATAACGTCAGGTCCATCTCTAATTTCGATCTCCGCATCGAATACTGTGAGTAGCTTCAATGGTACTCGCCCATATGCAAGAAACCGTTTAGAGGTATCATATCTTTGAGAGTGACACTCAACTTCTTTGAGTTTTAGTAGTTCCCACGTGGTATCGTCGATTAGATTGTAGGTTGAGCCCGAATCTATCAGCATCTCAATGTCAACCCCTCCGTGATTCAACATTTCGTACAGATTTGTATCGTTTTGCCCGACCTCCTCGCATCGGCGAGTATCTCCTTTTTCTCGCACTTGCAGGCTAATAGAAAATCATAGATTAAAATCAAAAAAGTTTAATTCGTCTCATATTCAACTTACATCTTTTTCCACTTTTGCCTTGCACATCGTTTGAAAATGGCCAAGTCTCCTGCATCTATGGCAAGTTCGATCCAGCGCAGGACATTTCTCGAACTCCTGGTGTTGTAATCTTCCACACCGTGAACATCTCGCTTTGTATGCAGGTACGCCAGAGTCTTTGTAAAATGGAATTCCAGGTTTCTTTATAACCAAACGATTAACATCGACAGGGTTTGGTCGAGTAGACATTTGAGACGCTTGATGTTTGATTGATTGATGGGCATTGATCAATTTCGATACGTCGTCAAGCCTAAGTTGTTCTTTTTCGAGTAACTTTCGACGTAGATCTTCCGGAGCATTTTGTATGACCTTATCAATCACGGCGATTTGACGGGATTCCTGTTCATTTCGACCAAATGCACATTTCTCTGCCTTCAGCTGAACTCTCAGTAAGAATTTTTCAATTGGTTCGTCTTTGTCCATAGACATTGACCAAAATTGGAACCTCTCGAAGCTTTCATGTTGTTTGGGGGAGAAATGTTCTGTGAGTCTTTCCTTTGCCACGACATATGGATCTTCACCGTCTTGACCATCAACGTCCGCTCCAGGTATTCCATAAAATACCCCCTGTAGTTCAAAACCACCCATTGCCAATAGCTGTGCTTTTCGACATTTGCCATCTGTTATGTTTGTCGCAGCCATGACATTTTCAAACCATCGAATCCATCCGATCCACGCGTTCCTGACTTCAGATGACGGCAGATGAGAAAACTTGAACTGCGGTAAATTGTACGACGCAGGACTGAAAAACGAAACCGGCTGGACGATTTCCTGTTCAACGTCTACCATTTTGCGTGTGAACATTTTTTTTTCGTAATATTTCTTGTATTTTGCAAAATTCTAAACCAATCAGCATTTTTTTTCGAAGATCCATTACAGCATTATTAACATTTCACATTTCCTACATTTACATTACAATCCTTTCTCATTACCAGTGAATTTAATCACATTTCGCATTCGCAATCTCTTCCATAAACAGTGAATTTAATCACATTCCCTGCCGTGTGCACCCCAACAGTGAATTTAATCACAACACATTCAAATTACATACTTTCTCTATTACCAGTGAATTTAATCACATATCGCACTCGTGCTCTCATTCATAAACAGTGAATTCAATCACATCGTACAAGCACATATCAACAGTGAATTCAATCACATCACATATTCAAATTACAAGCTGTTCTCCTCATTAGTGAATTTAATCACATTTCGCACTCGCAATCTCTATCAAAAACAGTGAATTCAATCACAATACACAAGCGCGTTTCAACAGTGAATTTAATCACATCACATTTTCACATTGCAATCCTTTCCTATTTCCAGTGAATTTAATCACATTACGCAATTTCAGCAATACTGGGCGCACTGATCGAACGAACTTGTGTGTCGGTGAATTTGGTCACATCCATTCATGCCAAAATTTGCCGTTCATTGAGTTGAATCACACTTCTACCTAACGCATTCATTTTCCTCGGTTCCACCACTAAAACATACTAAAAACAGCTATTAAATTCGACAACACGCGTACGCAAATGTTTTAGTGGTTTCTAGCGAAAATCCCAATAACTGATCACTCATACACGCTCACGCAATGCTCTGCAGAGCGATATTGAACCGTCGGTTGCTGCATGTGGTGATTTTTGCTGCTTACTTCAGTTCAGCTGGTAAACGGAATGACAAAAAAACGATACTAACAATTTCGAAATTGTGCGCTAAAATCATGTTCTATGCACTCTTTTGCTTCCCTCTCGAGCACCCGTTTTATCTCTGGCAGCGCTAGAAAAAAATAAAACAATCGAGCATGTGACGAGGCGAAGCAATTGAACATTCAATGGGCACGGGGCCTATAGAGATAAGTGACATTTCAACACACGAACACTAGCGCAAATTTTTCCTCACACAAAAGTGCACGCCGATTGAAAGGCTATTCAGATTGCATATGCAAATATTACCCAATCGAATTGGGTAAAACGGGTAAATAATGATAAAACTAACGTCCGGGGCAAGAGTGCAAATATTTTCCTCGCAGTTTCACAACTACATCCACAAAAAAGGCACGCATACATTTGAACGTGATTACCTCTATTGCAAATGCTGGAAGTTTAGAGGTTAGCTTTCTGCTGTCTCATTTCCTCCATTCTACGGAGCTGCACATCTGTGTGCAAACACCATTCAATTTCGCTGCGATTCATTCATACCACAGAGAACAGACATCCAAGTCCAGTTCTGAAACTGTGTAAGGAATTTAACGGTCATTTGAAATCGGCAACACAAGTGGCAATAGCGTGGCGCTGCAATCGGTTAATTTCCCATACTAATTTTATTCACCACTTGAAATGTTTCAATTCACCACTGACTGTGGCAATATGGTGTTTGGTGGCGTTAGTGTTGTCGCCGTGTATTGGTTTGCAACCTTACTCAAGTGAAGATTCAAATCCTTACACAAATTTCTGAATGAAATTTGTTCTAGCCTTGATGTCTGTTCTCTGTGTTCATACTAATACACGAATCTCATCATACTAGGATTCATGCATGTGTTTGTTATAAATGTGAGTAATATATTTTCATATTAGAATGCATGAACCTTAGAAGGTATATGCTGATCAGCTCATGTTTAACCACACTAGAGCACAAAACTTTTGCTATTTTCAATTGACGAAATACATCGTAATTTTCTGAACGAATTAGGAATTTACCTGTTCAGCAGCAACATTTTTGTGAAATGGAAATTTTACGTACATACCTTAGTAACGGGGACGACAGAAGCATGCATGCATGCGCAGCGCATTTCATGTCAGGCGTCCGGCAGACGATCATTCACACTGCTAGGCTGCTAGAGTCGATCTTCGCGCCCATACTTACACATCACCCATTATTGTGCGTTTAGCACTAAATTGATTTCCGAAAAAACTTCATTGACTTCCGCTGCCTTTCCTATGCGTTAACCCGTATCGGCCTGAGTCAGCGCATATGAACAAAAAATGTCGCCGTTCAGCGAATACACAACGGATTTGAATAATTTTTTGACAGCACACTCGTACATATGTCTTGTTTGTAAAAGTGGACAGAGAACGTCGGAATGGTCCCTATGGCCGGAGTTATTCCGGTGGGTCACTGGGTCAGATTCGTATAAAAAGGGCTGTTTTTCGGTACACAGAGTGTTTTCCACTATGATTCGCTATAAAACTCACTCTATTTTCACTAAAACTTATACCTCTGCAACCAAACATTGTTTCCACACAGTTTTTGACCGTTTAGGAACTACCGGATGTGGCCACCGGACATAATCTCCGGAGGAACCTGCCACATACTGTATACTGGGGTACACAACCATAACCCATTTTTTGCAGCTCTATTTATTGACTTTAGCGGTATAGTGTCTTAGAAGAATTTGTTCTATATACTAAACTCTTTATTTTGGGTTTTCACTTTTGGGATTAATCCACCTAAAAGTGCGACAGAAATTCACTTTTTTTCAAAAATGAAGATAGAGTATTGGAGTCTTCTGCAAAGTTGTAGAAAAATGTATTGTTGGAAAGTTTGCCGAACAAACTATTACCATAATTGCTTAATTATAAGAGATATGTGACGTTTTTTGTGAACGACCCCTCAAAATAGTTTTTTCGTTATATCTTTTTCTGTGGATTTTTGGTAATTTTCGTGTGTTCTACAAAGTTGTTCTTTGTTATGAAATACACCTCCTTCTGCTTTTTTATCACTGGAATAACGCTCCAGGTGGAACAGAGCCTGCATCTCAACATTAAGATTTTCTGAATGAGTTCTTGGAGAAATCCCTGGTGGAATCATGGAACGAATATTATAGAAACACCTGGAATGATAATAGGTCTGCTCCAGAATTTATTGAAGGAATTCCCCTTGCAATAACAACCACTAGCGTAGACAGCCTTTTCTTTTATTTCATTAATTCTTTTTGATAAATACTAAGAAAAGCGGGTTGAAGGAGAGGGCAAGTCCCTTGTCTTGGATATTTACAACTGAGATTCCTACAAAAGTGCTGCTGTGAATCCTCCAGATATTTCTTTAAAATTTCTTGCTGTGATTCCTTCAGAGATTTCCAGTAGCGGAATTCCTAAAGAGAGAAATCTGGAAAAATCATTGGAAATATCTATAGAAATCCTTGGAGAAATCACCGAATTGATTTGTATATGATAACGTAGACATACTTCTGGAGCAATCTCAGCAAGAATTTCAGCAGGAATTCCTTGAGACGTTATCCAAAGATTTCTTCATTTTCCCAAGAGTTTCTCTTGATATTTTCGGCGGATTTCTGCAAGAGTTCCTTCAGGAATTCCTCTAGGAAATCTTCTAGGATACCTACCGTGATTTCTGCATTAATCCATTGTGTGTTGTTCTCAAAGTTCTGTGCCATAGAACTAAGCCACACCTCGAATTTTCAAAAGCACAAATCTGAGGAACTAAATGACGGATCACCCTGAAAACTTGATCGATTGGTCACCACCACCAGCTGCCCAATCTATCAACTTTTCAGCGCGATAGGATATTTGGTTCTTTAGATTTGTGCTTTTGAAAATTCAAGGTGAGGCTTCGTTCTATATTCACCTTATCCTGAATAGGATACAGGAGAAAAAAGACGCGGCTCTCCGGCGACAGCAAGAGGGTTCCGTGCCGGAAGATCTTGTGTTAACTATATTGTCACGCTCCGTAGTATACTGGAGCAGGTTAACGAATTCCAAGAGTCCTTTTTTTTTTGTGTTCTTTCAGTACAAAAAAAGCTTTCGATCGTCTGAGCCACGAAAATCTGTGGTGCGCCTTGAGACGCAAAGGAGTTTCGAATAAAATCGTCAACCTTATGGAAGAGCAGTACGAGGCTTTTACATGCAGAGTCCTGCATAACGGAGCTTTGTCGGACCCCATCCGGGTAGTTTGGTACTTTCACCGCTACTGTTTCTCATCGTAATCGACGAGATCATGGTGAGGGCGATTGACTGTGTACCAAATCGTAGGCTAGTTTGGCAGTCCATTGCAATGGAGCATACTAGACCAACGACGCTCTAACATGCAGAATAAGCTCGACGACCAGACCGAACGCTCCTCTACGGCGGGTCTACCATCAACGTCAGCAAGACCAAATCGTTGGCTATCAACACGGATCAAAACGGCTACGACTGCTTTTCCGAATCTACGAAATATATGGAGATCCAATCAGATCAGTCAACGCATCAAAACCCGAATTTTCAATTCCAACGTGAAATCTTTGTTGTTGTACGCCAGCGAAACGTGGTGCGTGTCAGCAGAGACCGTACAAAAGCTACAGATTTTCATCAACCGATGTCTGCGCTTTATAATTCAGGCCTGGTGGCCTCACAACTGGATTTCGAGTACTGACGATGTCGTTGGAAACCGATATCAACAGAAATTCGAGAACGTAGGATATCGCGCCACCTGGGCGGTGGCTTCTATATTCGTCTGTTTTCCAGTATAACTCAGTCAATTTTGAACCAATTGACTTGAAATGTTTTACACGGGTAGATACTATACCTATCTCACCACATTCCATAAGTTGTGTCAATTGGTTCAAATTTGACTGAGTTATAGTGGAAAACAGACGAATATAGAAGCCACCGCCCAAGTGGCGCGATTCCCTAAATGAAGGAAGTCGACCACACACCACGAAAGAACGGAGACGAAATCTGCAAGCAAGCGTTGGATTGGAATCCGGCAGGACATCGTAGCAGAAACAGACCCAGAGGCCCGTGGCGACGAAACCTCAACAAGGAAATCAAAGAAGGCGAACCTGACCTGGGTCCAGGTCAAGGCTGAAGCCAGCAGCAGCCCAGGATGGAGATCTTTTACGTTGGCTCTATGTACCCCTAGAGGTGCTCAGGATACATGAGTGAGTGAGTGATTCCTGCAGAAGTTCCTTCTGTGATTGCTACAGGAATGTTTAAAAGGTACCTCAAATAATTTCTTCACAAACTCACCCAGGGTTTTTTTTGCCGAATTCCTCTAGTGATTTTTCTCTGAATTTCTCTTCGTATTCTGGAAATCCTCTTCAAATTTCTTTGAGAATTCCTGTTGAAAGTGTTCCTGAAATGGTACTGTGGTTTTTCCAGGATTTCGTGGTGGCAATCCTACAGTGTTGCTGGAATTCTTCAAGCAATTCCTGCTTGAAATACTTCAGGAGGATTCCAAAGAGCAAAAACTGCAGAAAGTGCTTGAGAATTCTCAGCAAGAATACTTGAAGAAATCCTGGTAGAAGTTCATGAATGAATCCGTGCAGGAATTTCTAAGGTTATTCCGAGAGAAATTATTGGAGGAATCCTTGGGAAAATCCCTAAAAGGATGACCGGAGCAATTTGCGGAGGAATGCTAGGAGAAATCCATGGAGAAATTCCAGAAATTTCCAGAAGAACCCATCAGTCATTTCTAGAGGCATTCCAAGAGGATTTCTCAAATAATTTGGAAAGCCTGCTGGGGTGTCTCTGAGAACTCTTCCTGGGATTCCTCAAGGGAATCTCTGGTAATTCTTCCAGAAAATTCTGCTATGAATTCTTTAGAGAATTTGTGAAAGATAACTCTAGGAATTTCTTTTTGTATTCCAGTCATTTTTGCTGAGATTCCTTCAGGAACTCCTACTGATTTTATTTCGAATTCTTGATAAAATTCATGCATTTTCAGCATCTCCAATTATTACTGTCGAGAATCTTCCAGGAATTCCTGGACGATTTCCTGCAGGTGGGAAACTCAGAAAAAATCCTGGAGGATTCTAGTCTGAAATTTATAGAAGAATCCCAGCAGCAGTCCAGTAGCAATCCCAGCTGTAGTTCCCAAAATAACCTGGAAAAGATTCCTAGTAGGAGTACTTAGTTTCTAAAGAAATCAATACTGGTATCGCTGGAGGAATCCCAGCAAGAATTTTTAGTGAAAATGACAGAAGAGTTCTTGGAAGTATCCTTGCAAAAACTGCAGGAGCAATCTGAAGAATAAATTATAAAGGAATCATTGGAACTACAGGCGGAATTTATGAAGGAATTTCGAAAGCAATTTCTGAAAGTATCTATAGAGAAATCATTATAAGAACTGTTGTAGGATTTTTTAGAAAAAAAAAATTGTGGGGGAATTTATGGAAAAATACTTGGACAAACCACTTGACAAATCACAGGAAGAATTCCTGGAAGAACTTCAAGTGGACTCACCGGTGGGTCACTGTCATTTATCATCACCAGTAAAAATTTCTAAAAGAATGTCAAGGTGATTTCCAATAGGAATTACGGGGAACATTCTTAGAGCATTTTCATAGTAATCCTCGTAGAAAACCTTGAAGGAATCACAGCAGTAAATTTCGAAGGAATCTCAGCTGTAAATAATAGCGTTGGCATGCTTCTCACTTTCCCATATAAGCACAAGACAGAGACAGATGGAAGATGGGGATTAGCCCTCTCCTTCATCCCGCTTTTCTTAGTATTTATCAAAAAGAATAAATGAAAAAAATAAAAGGCGACGCTAGTGGTTGTTATTGCAAGGAGAATTTCTTCAATAAATTCTGGAGGAGACCTCTTATCATCCCAGGTATTTCTATAATATTCGTTCCATGATTCCACCAGAAATTTCTCCAAGAACTCATTAAGAAAATCTGAGATGCAGGCTCTGTTCCACCTGGAGCGTTATTCCAGTGATAAAAAAAGCAGAAGGAGGTGTATTTCATAACAAAGAACAACTTTGTAGAACACACGAAAATTACCAAAAATCCACAGGAAAAGATATAACGAAAAAACTATTTTGAGGGGTCGTTCACAAAAAACGTCACATATCTCTTATAATTAAGCAATTATGGTAATAGTTTGTTCGGCAAACTTTCCAACAATACATTTTTCTACAACTTTGCAGAAGACTTCAATACTCTATCTTCATTTTTGAAAAAAAGTGAATTTCTGTCGCACTTTTAGGTGGATTAATCCCAAAAGTGAAAACCCAAAATAAAGAGTTTAGTATATAGAACAAATTCTTCTAAGACACTATACCGCTAAAGTCAATACATAGAGCTGCAAAAAATGGGTTATGGTTGTGTACCCCAGTATACAGTATGTGGCAGGTTCCTCCGGAGATTATGTCCGGTGGCCACATCCGGTAGTTCCTAAACGGTCAAAAACTGTGTGGAAACAATGTTTGGTAGCAGAGGTATAAGTTTTAGTGAAAATAGAGTGAGTTTTATAGCGAATCATAGTGGAAAACACTCTGTGTACCGAAAAACAGCCCTTTTTATACGAATCTGACCCAGTGACCCACCGGAATAACTCCGGCCATAGGGACCATTCCGACGTTCTCTGTCCACTTTTACAAACAAGACATATGTACGAGTGTGCTGTCAAAAAATTATTCAAATCCGTTGTGTATTCGCTGAACGGCGACATTTTTTGTTCATATGCGCTGACTCAGGCCGATACGGGTTAAGAAAATCAGCTTAGATTACGTTCCACAACCGGTTTCAGGTGTCCCGCCGGAATTGGTCATATGTAAAAATGAACCATGTAAATTTTCCGGAACCGGTTAAGAGTGTACCACTGGAAATGGACATGTATAAAAGTGGATCAAACCCATGCTTGCGGTATCAAATCGCTTTTTTGTCAGTAACCTGATGCGTGGATAATATGAAAACAGGCACAGTCCACAGAAGTTACCACCGGTAGTGTTTTTAAATTCGGGTAACCTAATTGACAGTTTTCATAAACTAGTGAACATAAGGTAGTGTTCCGGAATCATTTCCGGGGGTCTCATTAGCAATACAAAATAGACTGAGACTACATAAGAGGCTACCGGTGGTGTTGCAGAAGCAGCGTTGGGTGCTTCAGCGGAATTACGAAAGTGAACTAAATCAATGCAAGCGATGGATATCTGTAAGAGAACCAAAAACCTAAAACGATCTCATTAAATCACACAATTTTAGATTCCTGAGACGTAAATTTACAGTAGGATGGGTCAACGTTATATGGAAAAATTAAAATTTAAGCGCATCAGCCCGAACATTCTTTGAAATCTTTATTTGCGTCTAAAATTACTGCGCAAAATTTTGATGCGACTGGAGAGCGAGCTCTGTAATGTGGTTGATATTTGAATGTGATATAGCATTGGCAATTCAAATAACTACATTACAAATTCTACGTGAATTTTGTTACCAATGATAATAAAATATAGCATAAAGTGTGCAGATAAAACTTTGTCAAAGTGATCTGTGAAAAAATTTTAACCCTATTGTCATCTTGGTATGAATCAGCCTCCAGTGAAGGTGGTCAAGCAGTCAACTGAAAGTACTGATACTTTCAGCTCTGCCCATACGTTGAACATAATGTAGGAATAAGTGCCTCAATTCGATGATTAACTTGATAAAATTCTTGATTTTCTAAATAAAGCATTCTCATGATTCAGAATTACTTAGGTGGTACAGTCCCAGATCGCTGTTATGAGCATTTCCTCCATCTCGTCCGTTACCAAAGCTCAGAGATTTAGGGCTGATCACTGACTCTAATGCAAGATTGATTGCGTCGACGGAAAGATCATGAGTACATATTCGACGAGAAAGGCACTTTCACCACTAGGTGGATAAATCTGGGTTTTTACGATTCAGTATCCATGCTACCCGTCGGATGATAGCTCAGAGTGTCTTCTTTCAACTAGGGACGGTTTGGTGAAACTGTTATTTCGTTAAAAATTTATTTTATTCGTCAAATATTTTCTATGGTGAAATTCCTTGAAACCACTAAAATACAAAAATTCCTCAAAGTGCATATTTTTTACGATTCAGTATCCATGCTACCCGTCGGATGATAGCTCAGAGTGTCTTCTTTCAACTAGGGACGGTTTGGTGAAACTGCTATTTCGTTAAAAATTTATTTTATTCGTCAAATATTTTCTATGGTGAAATTCCTTGAAACCTCCAAAATGCAAAAATTCCTCAAAGTGCATATTTTTTACGATTCAGTATCCATGCTACCCGTCGGATGATAGCTCAGAGTGTCTTCTTTCAACTAGGGACGGTTTGGTGAAACTGTTATTTCGTTAAAAAATTATTTTATTCGTTAAATATTTTCTATGGTGAAATTCCTTGAAACCACTTAAATACAAAAATTCCTCAAAGTGCATATTTTTTACGATTCAGTATCCATGCTACCCGTCGGGTGATAGCTCAGAGTGTCTTCTTTCAACTAGGGACGGTTTGGTGAAACCACAAACTGTTATTTCGTTAAAAAAATATTTTATTCGTCAAATATTTTCTATGGTGAAATTCCTTTAAACCTCCAAAATGCAAAAATTCCTCAAAGTGCATATTTTTTACGATTCAGTATCCATGCTACCCGTTGTATGATAGCTTAGAGTGTCTTCTTTCAACTAGGGATGGTTTGGTGAAACTGTTATTTCGTTAAAAAATTATTTTATTCGTCAAATATTTTCTACGGTGAAATTCCTTGAAACCTCCAAAATGCAAAAATTCTTCAAAGTGCATATTTTTACGATTCAGTATCCTTGCTACCCGTCGGATGATAGCTTAGAGTGTCTTCTTTCAACAAGGGACGGTTTGGTGAAACTGTTATTTCGTTAAAAATTTATTTTATTCGTCAAATATTTTCTATGGTGAAATTCCTTGAAACCTCCAAAATACAAAAATTCTTCAAAGTGCATATTTTTTACAATTCAGTATCCTTGCTACCCGTCGGATGATAGCTCAGAGTGTCTTCTTTCAACTAGAGACGGTTTGGTGAAACTGTTATTAGGGGCTGTCCAGAAACCACGTGGTCATTTTTTTGGGACTTTACAACCCCCCCCCCCCCCGCGTGGTCATTTGTCCATACAAAATTTTTTATTGGTCCATACAAAATGGTCATTAGCCGAACCCCCCCCCCCCCTCATGACCACGTGGTTTATGGACAGCCCCTTATGCTTTTGGTTGAAATCCGAAGCAAACTGCGGAGCGAAAATTGATTTTTAACCTACTTAGAAATGTCTAACTCAACTTGGATTAGTGCATATTGTAGCTCTTAACACAGAGAACAGACATCCAAGTCCAGTTCTGAAACTGTGTAAGGAATTTAACGGTCATTTGAAATCGGCAACACAAGTGGCAATAGCGTGGCGCTGCAATCGGTTAATTTCCCATACTAATTTTATTCACCACTTGAAATGTTTCAATTCACCACTGACTGTGGCAATATGGTGTTTGGTGGCGTTAGTGTTGTCGCCGTGTATTGGTTTGCAACCTTACTCAAGTGAAGATTCAAATCCTTACACAAATTTCTGAATGAAATTTGTTCTAGCCTTGATGTCTGTTCTCTGTGCTCTTAATTAGTTTAATGATGCGCAACACAAAAAATAGATTCAAATTTACTTCGCAGCTGAAACTTCGCATGTGCTTCAAGCGACGACTTCGATTTGGTGCTGCGACGATAATATTTCGTTAAAAATTTATTTTATTCGTCAAATATTTTCTCTAGTGAAATTCCTTGAAACCTCAAAATCGCAAAATTTTCTCAAAATGCCTAAGCTGAGAAGCAGGGTTTGTCCCAGTTGGGATGTTACGCCAAGAAAAAGAATATGCAATCGTAACGGCGACTACTTGAGCGACTTGAGCAGCCCGCACAGCGCTATCAGTTTGACTTTCAGGACCCAGGAGGTGCTCTAAGTGAAGGTGAAAAAATAAAGGCTCAAATTTACCACTTTTCGTCACCTCAATTTTAGTGCCTAACTTCACAATTGCCGTTTTCGTAACGTTGTTTTCGATTAACCACCCGAGGCACAAAAAAATTGAAATATTTCACACATATTTTTAGTGCTTGGGCGAATTTCTTCTTGGATCCGCACGTAGATGTCGCTAAGGTAGAAAAAAATTTTAGTGCTTGGATTTTTTAGTGCCTGTCTTAACACAAGTTAGCTCTCGAACCGACAAATTAATTTGATATATCGATCGATATATCGATCTGTCAAAAACAAGTCTCCTCTGCACGGAGAGACGAAACTACCCAAAAGTGAGTTCTTTCCACCCAACTTCGGGGTTGCGTGCGTCAAGCCAATTTTGAGTTGATGGAATCAATGTTTTTGTTGGGTTGTTCCCGCTTGCTTCCATGTGAAAAAAAATACCTAATTTTAAGTTTTTTCCACTCAACCGAAATTTTGACTAGGTTGTATTCACTCAAATTTGAGTACTGTGCTAGAAACTCAATTTTGGCTTGACGCACGGAACTGCAAAAGTTGGGCTGTTTCTCTCTTCACTCTCTGACAACAGAAAGAGCGCATGAAAAGGGAGATGAAAAAGAACTCAAAATTGAGTTTAAAAGTACCTAATTTTGAGTTTTTCATGTCGTTTTCGTTTTTGTGGCGGTTCTACACCGCTTCGTGCTACACTTTTCACTACAAAAACGAACATTTTCGGTGCAGTTGCATTGGTGTGCGTGAATAAAAACCAAAATATTTACAACTTTGCAAACGTTGATTGGTGGACACGGTGTACACCTGCTACACTCTCGAATTTTTTAGTGCTGCACTATCTTGAGCGGTGCAGAAAAAGTGCTACACCGGTGCAGCACGAAAATCAAAAACGAACACTTTCGGTGCAAAAGTGCTACACCGGTGTAGCTCCACCGCAAAAACAAAAACGACATCAGTTTCTCCGTGTGGAGCAAACTTATTTCTGGAGCAACATTTGAAAAGGGCATACAAGCATTGGTAAACAATGACTTCACACGTCGCTCCTCAGCTTATTCACAAAAACTAAGACCGTTATCAGATAGAGCAAACATCGATCTTTCGGATAACGGTGTTCATTTGCGTGGGCGGGCTGCTGTTATGCCCTACGGAGCGTTTTAGAAAAAAGACACAAGACCTCTTGGGCCCTTTTCAAATGTTGCTCCAGATTATATGTCGAATTCGTTTATTTGCACCGCCTGCACCGCTTTGCCACCGGGTGTAGCAAACTTGCACCAAAACCGTTCGTTTATTCGCATGCAGGTACTGTTCTGTTTTGGCACCCGATTGGCACCGGTGAAAGAAAATGCTACACCAGTATGAGCGCGGTGTATCAGGTACAAAGCTAGTTTTATTAATACATGCATGCATATCGCTGAACTTGTATCGTGATTATGTTTTCGTACACTCAGAAATAAAAGTATACACGGAATTACTATTATTTATGCATTTTGTATCCGCATCTCTCTCACTCTCTTTTTGTTTTCATGCTATCTGCCGTTTGGCCTGGGTTGAAGAGAAGTGTTTCGTCAACCCAGGCGAAGCACCAGATAGCATTAAAACAGAAAGAGAGTGAGAGAGATGCGGATACAAAATGCATAAATAATAGTAATTCCGTGTATACTTTTATTTCTGAGTGTAGGAATGATGATTTTCTCTTCTTCTTCTTCTTCTTCTTCTTATTTCTGGCGAGCCGACACCGTTCGGCATCAGCTCTAGTTTAACGTCCGCCTATTTCTGGTACTAAGCCTAAACACGGACGGTCAGGGAGACATCCACACACACCTGACACCCTACATATCGAACCCATCAACACATGGGCCGGGACCTACGGCTTTACTTCCTATCCGAGGGAAGGCGTGATCAGATATTTTTGTCTCAGAAATACCGACGGCGTCGACTAGGATTGAACCTAGACCGACTGGGGTGAGAGGCAACCACGCTTACCACTACACCACCGACGCCGCTGATTTTCTCATCGGAATTTAGGTATTGTCGTCGCGGTTGAAACCCGAAGTTTCCCCACACCCGACAATCGAATTTTCTCAAAATCTATACGTGAAACCTAACGTCGGACGTAGTGCGCTGGACAGCGGACCTGGCCCTCTATCCAGCGCTCTGTGCCCGACGTACGTCCGACACACGGTTTAGGAGAAACATCGATTTCCGCGTGTCAAAAATTCCGATTTTCAACTGCACGAACAATCCAGTTATCCGCGAGCGGTTATGGCGGCGGCGGGCACAAATAACCGATTCGAATTTTGACGTTTCTTGGGGATCGCAAACGGTTGGCGCCACCAAACGGTGGGTGAAGGGGTGAGGAGGAGAATGAAACTGTTTTGACTTTCCCCCAAGAAACGTCAAAATCCGAACCGGTTTGATTTGCCCGCCGCCGCCATTACCGCTCGCGGATAAGTGGATACCCAGTGCCGAATATATCGACGAAAAATCAAACCGTCAAGCTTCGATCGTTTTGACGTGTGCCTTTGCGCCGTGTGAGAGAAAGAGACTGAATGTTGAAATTCATCATCCTCTCACTCATTTGAAGTTCGAACTCAGATTCGAAGAACGGCAACAAACGTCAAAACGACCCGAACTTCTCAGTGCAACAGGGATGCCAGGTGTGAAGACATATCTTCCAAATGAAGACATTTGAAGTTCTGTGAAGACATTTATTTTTGTGAAGACATATGGAAGACATTTCAAATTTTGTGAAGACTTTTGAAGACTTTTGTTAATCTAAACCATAATTTCAAATCTTGGAACAATTTCAGTTGAAATGCGTTTCAATTTTTGTAGATAAAATTTTAAACTTTTAAAACCTTAAACTTACAGACTCCTAATTTTTCGGTCTTCATATTGGCGGAAGTTTTAAAGCAGTTTTTAGTTAAAATCAAATTAGATGACCACCACTTCCTGGGAATTTTAGGAAATAGGTATGCTGAAATATTGAATAAATTTTTCATCAGCAATTGTTTATAGAAAATAAATTTTTCATCAACAAAATTCCTCTGGGAATTCAACTGGGTATCCTTTAATTTTTCAAAAATCTGCAAAAACAGAGGTTGCTTCTAGAATACTACCAAGGTTTTTTTTCGGAAATTCTGTCCAGAAGGATTTTTTCAGGATTCCATCAGGAACACCTTCTAAAGTTTCTCAGAAATTCTTCTAGGTGCTCCTCGGATATTTCACCTGGAGTACCTTAGGAATTCTTTCAGTTCCTTGGGAAATCTTCCAGGACGTAAAAACTTGAAGTATTTTAGGCAAAGTACGTTTAATTGGCAAATTGAGAGATAAATTTGTGAAAAAATTACCACTTGTTTTGGTGGGATTCGAACCCACGACTCCGTTATCGCTAGTCCGGCGCTTTAACCAACTAAGCTACAGAACAAGTTACAACTCTGTAGAATAGAAAGTCAAACTGGATTCGAAGCACCACCCTAAACCGGGTCCGTCTTTCACAACTTTATCTCTCTTTCGGCTCTTAGATGCCAATCTCCCGCACTCTCGCGGCCTACCAACAACAAGTGTGCGCGTATTGTTTTTTTAGAATGTTGATATTGAAGCTCGACTGACACATACTTCGTCACCAACCATATGATCGGTGTAAACTCAGTATGCGTTGAGCGCTCAACGCGGACGGACGCACGGCCGTCCAACTGCGCTAGAGAGAACGCAACTCATGTATGACAATGATTTTATTGCCCTTTTCCTTCGGTGCTTCGAATCCAGTTTGACTTTCTATTCTACAGAGTTGTAACTTGTTCTGTAGCTTAGTTGGTTAAAGCGCCGGACTAGCGATAACGGAGTCGTGGGTTCGAATCCCACCAAAACAAGTGGTAATTTTTTCACAAATTTATCTCTCAATTTGCCAATTAAACGTACTTTGCCTAAAATACTTCAAGTTTTTACGTCTATTTCAGACATACTAGCCGACTGGTATAGCCGGAAAAGGGCAATAAAATCATTGTCAATCTTCCAGGAGTTTGCCGATTTTTTTTTTTCAGGAGAGCCTTGGCAATTCTTGCAGGAGTTCCTCGGGAATTCATCCTGAAGTTCTTCGAGAATAAGGTGTTCTTCGGGAATTCCTCCAGCAGTTCCTCAGAAATTCCTCCAGGAGTTGCTCGGGAATTCATCCTGGAGTTCCAAGGGAATTTCTCCGAGAGTTGCTCGAGAATTCTTTCAGAAGTTCCTTGAGAATTCCTTTAGGTGTTCCTCGAGAATTATTTTAGGAGCTCCTCGGTAATACTTCCAGGAGTTCCTCGGGAATTCCTCCAGAAGTTCCTATAGAATGCCATTAGGTCTCCTCGAGAATTTCTTCAAGGAGTTCCTTGGGAATTCCTCTGGAGCTCCTTGGGAATACCTCTACATGTTCCTCGGGAATTCCTTTAAGGGTTCCTCAGTTAATTTCCAAGAGTTCCTCTGAAACTCTCCCAGAAGTTTCTCAGGAATTTTACCAGGAGTTTCTCAGGAATTCATCTAGGAATTACTCGAGAATTCCTCCAGGAGTACCTCGGGAATTTATTTTGGAGTTCCAAGGGAATTTCTCCGGAAGTTCCTCGAGAATTTCTTCAGAAGTTCCTCGAGAAATATTTGTTAGTTCTTCGGAAATTCCTCAGGCAGTTCCTCGGTAATTCCTCCAGGAGTTCCCCAAAAATTCTTCCACGAGTTTCTCGAGAAATCCTACATAAATTCCTCAGAAACTTCTCCAACTGTTCATCGGGAATCCTTCCAGGAGTTCCCAGAAAATTTCTCATGAGCGAATTTCCGTCAAACTCCTGGAAGATTTTTCGATGATCATCCGAAGGAGTTCTCGAGGATCTACCGGAGAAATTCTCGTGGAACTCCTGGAACTCCTGGAAAAAATACCGAGGAGCACCGGGAGAAATTTCCGATGAACTCCTAGAGTAATACCCCAGCAACTCCTGGAGGAATTTACGCGAATCTCCTAGAAGAACTCCCGATTGACTCCCGAGGTTCTGCTGCAGGAATTCCCGAAACTCCTGGAAGAATTCTCGATTCGATTCGATTTCGATTCGACTCGATCTCCTAAAGAAATTCCCGATGAAATCCAAGAGGAATTCCCGAGAAACTTCCGAGAAACTCCTGGAAGAATTGCCAAGAAATTCCTGGAGGAATTTCCGGGGAACTTCTGGAAAAAATGCCGAGGAGCTCTTGGAGAATTCTCGGGAAACTTCTGAAGGAATTCTTGAAATTCTTAAATAGAGGAAATCCCGAGGAACTTTTGGAGGAATTTCCAAGGATCTTCAGAAGGAATTCCGTAAGAATTCCCGAAGATTACCTGGACGAATTTCTGATGAATTCAGGAGGAATTCCCTACAAACTTTTCAAGGAATTCATGAAAGAACTGCCAATGAGATTCTGGAGGAATTCTCGATAAACTTCTGAAAAAAAATCTCGAGGGACTCTGACAGAAATTTCCAAGGAACTTCTGTAACAATTGCCGAGGATCTCCTGGATGAATTCTCGAGAAACTCCTGAAGGGTTTTTCGAAGATGTTATGGAGGAGTTCCCGAGGATCTCCTGGTAGAATTCCTTAAGAGCTCCTAGAGGAATACCCAATGAACTCCTCGAGAAGTTCCCAAACATCTCGTGGAGGAATTTCCTAAAAGCTCCTTGAGTAAGAACTCCCGAAGAACTCCTGGAGGAATTCCCGAGGAAGTCCTGGAGCAGGGTTGTTAACGTTGATCAACGATTAACGCCGTTTCGTTAATTCGTTAACGTTAATTGTAACGATTAACGAATTTTGCGTTGATTTTTCAAGCGCGTTGATCAACGTTAACGTTAACGCAGAGCGTTGATTTAACGTTATCGATTCCGTTACTTTTGCGTTAATTATGTAAATGAGTATTAGTGATAGATTTCCTTATAAAGGTTCTCTAATTCCTAAACTGCCGTCAGTCGAGCTGAAAAGGAAAAATCATGGGGATATTGCAAGATTATTTTCATAATTTCTTTCATTCTAAATTGACTTGATAGGATTAGTCAAATAATGCATTTATTTTGACCAAACCACATCTCCCGTGTTCCATTAGCTAACCCAAAATTATATGTGGCAACTCCTTAAGCGACTATTGGAACCTTGCCTAGTGCGCGAGGAGTTATTAGTCCACTAATATGGGCGCCTTTTGATGGATAACGAGTCGTTTCATGAACTTATAGCGCGCTTGGTCATTTATAAAGCATGTAAGACACCCTATGGGCCAATTTGAATGAGCTCAAAAATAAAATCAAATCGTGAATTCAATAGTTGAGGTCTAATTCTGCGTAAAATGTACAATGCACATGTACATCGTTCCGTGGAAAAAGCACTCGCGATTAAAGTCACCCCTAGAATAAAACAAATCTTGCAGAAAATTATTTCCCCTGATTTTCTCTAACGGATTAATAATGTAGAGGTTTTTCTATGGCAATTTTCGTTGAATGTACCTTGGAGGTTCAGCTGGAGATAAATTAAGCTTCGGATCTTGCATTTTGGTTTCGTTTGATGTCCTGAACCTTGAATACTTTTAAGCTACTTTTGTCTTGAGCTCTGGAAAATCTGGAAAATGGCTTGTAAGAAAAGCTTTCTTACCTGCTATAGCCCGGCAGGGCGGCTCGGAGCAGGGTACTTCCAATAAACTTTGGATTTCGGATGGGTGATAATAGGAAAAAGGAAGAAATATTTCAATTTTAAACTTCTATTCTACTTCTGACCTTATTTTCTCCTCCTCGCTACGTCACTGGTCACTGGCTCGTCGACACTCGTTGGGGCCCTTTCAGCACGGTGGTGGCGTTCGCTCCCGCACGGGATATGCGGAGCTTCCTCGTCCTTCTTCTTCTTCCACTTCTGCTTCTTCACCTTCCTCTTCTTCGGGTTGGGCTAATTCTCCGCCGAAGCGACGGTCCTTGGCTTTTAGCTAGGGGGAGGAGATAAACTCCTTTGTCGGACCCCCCCTAGCGACGCTGGTGGTATTCACCGTACTACCCACTCGCCGTGAATAGTACCGGCAGAAACCGCAGTTTCTTACCTTGGTTGGTACGCCCCTTTGTACCAACCAACTTCGTCCTTCTTGACTGTTAACTGTGGAGGCGAGATACTCAATTGGCTGAGCCTCCACAGTAAGGACGGTGGGTATTTTCTGGGTCCTTGGTGGTTAGCCGCGGGAAGCGAAAAGATCCTTGTTGATTAGCTTCCCAATAGCGGCGGCCCAATACCCGTTCACTGCACTGTTTTCGACCGCGGGACGGCGCTTTCCGGGGAACTTTCTGGCACCAGTCACTCCCGGCGACCTGGGGACAACCTTCCAGGTATCACTCACTCGAATTCCACGCCAACGGTGCTCACTGAATAGCGGAGTCGAAATTCGCGCCCGGGCTCTTTCACAGTACAAAACGATCTCCGTTTTTCAAAATGTCATCCTCCGTCCAGAATATCGCACACCACCTACCACCGTGATCGACTTGTTATGCTGTTATGTTGCGCCGCTTTCTTTGCAACGGGAGGAGAATGGGGCCTAACTTCATTTAAAAACCTATCTAAATCTAAACTATAATTTACTACCTAACATATTAAAATGGAAAAACCTAACACCAAATAAAATCAAACATGAAATAAACAAATTAAAATAAATTGCTCATCACGTCAGTGGTGGTGTATGTTGCCAATTCAAAACAAAAACATTACTCTGAGTATCAACATCGGACTATATACAAACTACTCAGAGTACACGCAGTGACGAAACTAGACAAACTGGGTTAATTGTAACACGCAGGTTACAGGCTTCAAATGAGACTGGCGTTTAGCATATACATACATGCCTGCTGGGATTGACAGTAACCTACGACTACACGTGGCCGTAGGTTTATCGGTTACAATGCAGTGCAATAATTGCCAGTGAAAGGTTGGTAGTTAGCTGGTAGGTATGTATGCCCGGATAAAAACTAACCATAGGGTCTATGGTGAAAACCATTTCTGCATCATACAGTGTACCAGCTACAATAAAGTGTATTGTGATGAAATGGTTCGCTATACTATACATTTACATTGAATTTTTATGTAACAATATATTATACTGTTTTTCTTACGTTTGAACCATTCACTTTTCCGAAACATTATTTTACCGTGAATTTTTTATTATTTCTGGTGTTCGATTTGAATAGGTCGTATGTTTGCTGTGATTCATATGCAGATTCGACCTATTCAAATCGAACACCAGAATTTATTCAGTTTAACATTTTTTCCGTGCTTTGTTTTGTTGATGTTTGTGACTTTTTTAATGCAAAGGAAAGCTTTCATAGGAAAGAGAAAAAAGTGAATAAGTTGAAACATCAATTGAAAATCAATAACATGTTTAAATCAGTGGTAAACCAAATGTCCTATCCTAAGAACTGCAGGTCCAAGCAGGGGTCCAAGAGATATGGCGGGCTAGGTGTGTAGAGTGCGATGAGAGAAATAAGAATGTAGGCCAACCCGGAATGATGCAGGTCAGATTACCGTAAATCAGTGGATGAGTTCATCATCAACACTATTATTTCTGTATTTGCATTTAGGGGAATTTCCTCCTCTTCTCTCATGTGAACTTGCCTTCGACCACAATCGAATCAAATGCGATTGACAAACTTTATCTTTGACGTAGAGCCATCTTTAACACATGAACTGGACTGAACACTGAAATGACTTTTAATATAGGTTCGTCTGCGGGTTCGCTTTTTAACCTAACTTATACTTGAATCGAATTTGACAGTTTTCTCATGAGTTGTTATGTATTTCCGTGTATTTCGAACTTTAGTCAAACTGGAGCCTCAATATTGCAATAACGGTTAAGCACGCTGTAATGATACTTATGTACCTCGTCACCCACTTCATGCAACTACATTAGTGGTCTAATAATACTTAGCGCGCTCGGCATAGTTCCATCATGCCGCTCAAAGTGTTGCGACAAATAATGCTTAGTTTGCGAAACCCAGTTATCTGGCTGGTGGGGCATGGGAGCCTAAGCTTCAACTGTTAATGCAATCAGAGACTACTCTGACCTCGACTCAGACTTGGACGTGGGCGATCCAATATATGAAGGGTTATCCAAAACGCTCTGGAGAATTTCCAAAGCGTATCTCATAATGCTAGTAAGCCTGAGATGCCATTAATAGAAGGAAAATGACAAGATAATATAACATTATTTGGTTTATGTAATGTAAACCAACACAACATAACAAAAGAGAACCATTCCAAAACCATTTAATTAAATGTATAACCGGTACTGAAACTACAGTTAAAAACAATATATTTACGGTACATTTTATTGTTTGAAACCATATGTGTACCATACAATTGTGGGGGTTGAGAACCTCTGGAAGATATTACTTCTCTTTGCGTTACCCTTCTAGCAACACATGCATGTTGCAACACACCTTTTAGAAAGGGCAGCCAACCGTTTAGCAACGACGCGATCAACAACGAGCATTTTCATCGTATCGTCTCCCTCTGCTTCGCTTCGATCACGCTCACACGGGTAGTGGTGATTTCCGAGAGGCAAGCACACGGCTCAGTCTTCGGTCGTCGGTCGAGAAGGTAAGTCCAACATGCGCTCTTGGGCGATTCTTTCATGCGGCACATTGACCATTCCACAATGGCTACCGTGACAGGTTTGTTTCTGGTGCAACAGGAACAAATAAATTTTATTTTGAAATGGAATTGACTGCTAGAGAGAATCGTCCAAGAAAATTTCGTGTTTGGACCGCGGGTGAACAATAAATTGTGGTTGGATCGCGCGGTTGATCTGAAAAATCATTCTTTGTTTGAACGTGTCCGTTTTGTGTTCGAAGCTCGTGCGTTTGCGATTGGAATCGGCAGTGAAGAAGAGTCGTCTTGCGGGGTGGCTTTAATAGTGACCATTGAAGTGAAAATTTACAGCTGCTTCGTCTTCAAGAAATTTCGATTTTTATATGTGCTCGGCATTCATATTCGTGGTGCGATTTGGTGAGAAAAGTGTACCAGTGAAACACATCATATGGCTAAGGGTATAGCCAATAATGGGGGAAATATTGGAATAAAAACGTGAAAGAAGCACTGCACCATTTCATAAAGTGAAAAAAATGCTCTGATACGGAATTGTCCAAGAATAATCGCGAAAAGATCTGTGCAATTACGAAACACGTGTTCATTACAAAAAAAATCATTGCGCCATTTTTTTTTATTGAGTAATGTGAAAAAAATTTACTTCCAGCATAAATTAATTATCGAACGTGTGATAGTGTATAAGCGAAGCTGTAAAGCGACTTTGCTGATAGCCGTGAAGACATCAAGGTAAGAAAAAAGTTTTTCTACTTTTGGGGCAAAATATTCTGAGATTTTTCTTATATATTAAAATTTGTCCCGGCATCGACCAGATACCACAGGGGAAGTGGTGCGCTTGATCGCACACATTGATGCAGACAGTTTAATGTGTATGTGTTACCCGCATGTAAAACAATACTAAGCACATAGAACACGGCATGAAATCGTTAAATCTAATTCTTAATAAAAACAAACGATTTTTATGAGCACAACAATTGCAGGTTGGTCTTGTGAATAGCAAATCTTGTAAGATCAACCTGAAACTTTTGTGAAACGTAGTGACCATGGGAAAACTAGAGTTTGCTCAAATGTCTGTCTTCATTTCGATCAAATGCATTTTGTACAGAGGATTATTTTTTTTCAGATTTTAATCCGCTACATATTAGCTCATTGTTGTATCAGTTATGGTAACTGAGGTTCTTATACAGCTTCTCGTATCTTATTATAATTAAGTTTGACCTTTCATTATTTAAGAACTGCTTACACATACAATCGTGATGATTTAAAACTTGAATAATAACAGTAAGTTTTTAGAAAAAAATATAAACTTTATCGATGCTCTCAAAGCTTTTACTACGAGTGTATTGAATGAAAAGGAATTGCGTGTTTTCTATTTTGATCAAATTTGTGTTATGATATTTTTTGTTGAGAATTTTAGACTGTTGTTTAAGGACAAACGTCTTGGAATCCCGCTTCAAAAGTGCATCAGAACTTTAAACGCACAAATCTCAAGAAGCAAGTTCCAAATAACAGCGCATTTGATTATTCTGTTCTTGCTCACTTGTAATAAGCTTAAAATAAGAAGATCAGGTGCGCTGGTTTTGTTTACGAAGAGATTTGTGCGCTCGAAATCGTGAGTAGGTGCCAAAGTCGGCCATTGTGGCGGCCATTTTGGGATTCTAACAAGTCTGTCCTTAAATGTTGGTGGTTCGGTACGACTACTGTTGAACGAAATGGTTTGGTGTAACTAACAAAAACAATGGTTCGGTACGGCCATTGCTACTGAGAGAGGTGGTTCGGTACTACTTGAATCGAATGGATTAATGATATTAACATAGATGTTTTGTAAGGAAAATAGCTCGATTAGAGTATTGTTGTAAAGTGGTTCGGTACGACTACAAATAAATGGAATGGTTTAATGTAACCAACAGAACATGGTTCGGTACGATCATGATCATTGAGAAAAGTGGTTCGGTACGACTACTTGAATTGAATGAATTTACGGTGTTACCCAGATGTTTTGTAAGGAAAATGGTTCGGTACGACCATCGTTGTGAAGTGGTTCGGTACGACTACTGTTAAATGGAAATGTTTGATGTGACAAACAAAACATGGTTCGGTACGACCATGATTACTGAGAGAAGTGGTTCGGTACGACTACTTGAATAGAACGGGGTGTTAGCACAGATGTTTTATAAGGATATGGTTCGGTACGACCATTGTTGTAAGTAATCACTGTGCTATATGTTTAACTATATGATTTGGTGTAGGTTTTGTATTATCACAATAAACATCACGAAACTATTAATCAAAAAAACTGAGAAGAACGTCTACTGAAATTTCTATTAAATGGTTTGGCACGTATATGTTGTACTGAAATGATTTTACAATTATTGCATTAAGAAACTAGTGCAACGCTATCAATGGTTAGCATGGTTTTTGATATCCATGGATTCAAATTACGTTGGTTTTAAATTACTTAAATCATTTGCTACCTCCAAACAACGTAATGGGTCGACATGATTTATTTCTTATATGCAGGTTTGAAAAGCAAGCCTTGTTTTTACTTCCATAGCACTGTTTTTTCATAAAAAAAAGCAAGTGCACTGCTAATATTCGTTTTTCTTTATTCTGGAATTTACAGAATCCAGAATGCCAGGTGGCAAATATGTGCGTGCCATTCCCGCTCTTGCTTCCGACGGCTCTGATTTTGAAGAGGAAGAGTCTGTCGTGTCGGACGATGACAGAGAAGAGCTGGAGGAAGCCTGTTCCGATAATTCAGTTGAGCCGTTGGAAGAAAATGACTGTGTTGTTCAAAGAGTTCGGAAAGTCACTAGGAAGCGTGTTGATCGGCGCTTGGTTGAAAGGCTGGAGCGCATGGAAAAAGCGCTTTTCTCTACACCAGAGCGACAGCTTGTTGCACCCATTGTTCCTCCATGGATTGCTCCACAGGACAGATCACTACAGAACTCAGGCAGTCAGGAAGTTCGTACTCCGTCGAAGCCAGATTACATTGGAGGGATTCGCTGGGATATTCGCCCTTTTCCGCAAGCCATACCTACTAGTAAACTGTGGACAGAATGGAGTCGCTTCAAATCTAATTTTGAAATCGCAACAGATTTGAACAACGTCAGCGAAACTAGTCGAGGCAAGCTATTGTATCTTCTCATGGGCGAACAGCTACAAGGCTTAATCACCGCGGCTAAGCTCTGTCCTAGTTTCGACGACCCGCAATGCTACTCTATCCTAACTCGGAATATTGGAACCTATCTGCGATCTTTGGTTGACACTACGGCGGAGCATGAAGAGTTCACCCGGCTCAAACAGGAATCCAACGAGTCTGTCGTAACGTTTTATGCAAGAGTGGTAGAAAAAGCCTGTATGTGTGGTTATGGCGAAGATGAAAATCGTTTCATCCGGTCTCAGATACTTCAAGGAATGAGTAACCGCGACGTCGCTAATGCGGCGAGAACATATAATCACGACACCCAAACTGTAATTCAAGCTGCCACTCGAGCCGAGGCATTCAACATCAATGCCGGTCCTTCCAAAGTGGAGGGTATAATGGAAGTTGCCAATACTTCGAGCAACCGTCAGTTTGGCCAGAAACGATTTGCATCACGTGGATGGGAAACTCGCGATCGAGGAGGAGCAAGTGGCCCACCGAACAGGCGCCGGGAGCTACAAAATAGGTTCGTTGGAAAACGAAATCGATGCTTCAGGTGCGACCGTCCAAAGCACAATGGCAAACCGTGTCCAGCCTTGTACAAATCCTGCAATACGTGCAACGAACGTGGGCATTTTTCAGCCACATGCCGCAAGAAACGGGTGGTGAACCAGCTGGATATCTCGAAGGAAGATGACGAACCGCTCAAAAATGAACAGGTATAATCTGATCTTTTATTTTGTTCTGTTTTTAATAAAAATGGCAATCGCTGTGAAATGGGTTTGAACTGCAAAAACTGATGGTTGTTCTTCTTGTATGTCCTTATTTTGTTTGCAGTTGGTTAATTCTCTAACGCTTTCTGATGTGCTGGTCAACTGTTACGTGGGTTCATCGAAACCTGTATCGTTCCTCATAGACTCGGGTGCGGATGCAAATGTGATAGGGGGTAAGGACTGGGAGAGCCTCGAAAAGCAAGTTAGAATCGGCACAGTAAAACTAGAGTTTGTTGATAGTTCAGCTCACCCTGATGTCAAAGCATACGCCGCAGATCAACCAATGTCGGTATCGAAGATTTTTTGGGCACTGGTAGAGGTCGAAGGTCTCGACAAGCCCGTTGTCCGCGCTAAATTCCTGGTGATTCCGAAAGGACGTAGGTCGCTACTGGGACGTGAAACTGCTGCTGATTTGAAGTTATTGCTAGTTGGACAGGCGGTCAACAGTTCTGAACAAGAACAAGAAGGTGATGTTGAAATTTTCCCGAAAGTTCCAGGAGTAAAGGTCAACTTCAGTATCGACCGATCTATTCCTCCAGTTCGTAATGCTTATTTCAACGTTCCAGCGGCATTCAGGGAAGCGGCTAGAGCAAGGCTGGAGGAAATGGAATCTAAAGGTATCATAGAAAGGGTCATGACAGCTCCACAATGGATCAGTGGAATGTCCGCTGTTCCGAAAGGCAAGGGGGACTTTAGACTTGTGGTGAATATGCGGGCCCCTAATAAGGCTATAAAAAGGGAATATTTCCGGCTGCCGTTGATGAACGAGATGAAGGCAAAATTACATGGAGCGCGGTACTTCACCAAGCTGGACCTAACTAGCGCATATTATCACCTGGAGCTAGGGCGTGAATCCAGAGAATTGACCACATTCCTCGCTGAATCTGGGATGTACCGGTTCACAAGGTTAATGTTCGGGGTCAATTGTGCCCCCGAAATTTTCCAGCGCGAAATGACCCGTATTTTGGAGGGCATTGACAACGTTATTGTGTTCATTGATGATATATTGATATTCGCGGACACCCTGGAAAACCTGAGGAAAACAGTTGCTCAAGTGCTCAAAGCACTTAGGAAGAATAATCTCACGTTGAATGAAGCAAAATGCGAGTTCGACCGGGAGCGGGTCAAATTTCTGGGCCATGAACTGGATAAAGATGGCTTCCACGTCGATGAGGTAAAGGTTAACAGTATCCAAAATTTCCGTGAACCATCAACGGTATCTGAGTTGCGGAGTTTTTTGGGCTTGGCATCGTACGTAAGTCCGTTCATTCAGAATTTCGCTGACTTGACTAGTCCGTTGTGGAAGGTGGCCAGTTCTCGTACTTGGCAATGGGGACTTGAACAAACTGAAGCGTTCGAGAAGACTAAGAGCAAGATAATCCATTCAACGGTTGCTTTAGGATATTTTTCTGAAAATGACAAGACCGTACTGTATACAGATGCATCCCCGGTGGCGCTGGGAGCGGTGCTGACCCAGGAGAATCAAAACGGATCTCGGAGAATTATCAGCTTTGCTTCAAAAGCCCTGACCGCGACGGAGAAAAAGTATGCGCAAAATCAGAAGGAAGCTTTGGGCGAGGGGCGATTCACTCATGTATTTTCGATGCAGCCCTGTGTATTGAAAATCGAATTGGTGTATTTTTGGTGCATTAATTTGTATTTTTTGTATTATTGCATTTTTCTGCACTTTTTTGAATAAAATGGAATTGATATGTATTGATGCAATAATTGAGCATTTTTCGAACGAATGTGTATTTAAAATCGATTTTCACATTTTGCATTTGGGGCTTGACATATGCTGCATTTTATCAAAATCTCAAACATTATTTATTGACAAAACTGACAACCATTCCTGACCGAAGATTCGAGAAAACAAAGAAGTAGGAAAAGTTTATTTTGAGCAGCGATTTTGAGATTCCTCCGGTACTGAGGACTTACTAGAGAAGTTCTTTTTGGGATTCCTGCATTTTTTCTCAGATACCTCCTGGGACTTTTTCTGAAACTCCTCCAGGAGTTTCTCTTGTGATGCCCCTGTCAGCTCCTCCTGGAATGTCTTCGGTAGTTCCTTCGCGGATTCGTCCAAAAGTTGATTGTGCGATTCATACAGAAATACTTTCTGTATTCTCCACGTATTCTTTAAGGGATTCCTCCAAGAGTTCCTGCTCAGACATCTCCAGAAGCGCATTCTGGGACTCCTCCAGAATTCCTCTCTTGAAATTCCTTCAAGAGATCCCTTCTGGGAACGAGTCTGGGATGTCTTATAGGATTTATGCGCAAATTTCTCTTGATTCTTTCCCGAGTTTTTTTTTCTAGCATAAACCGCAGAAGGATTTCATGGATTAATCCCACGAGGCATCTGTAAAACAACTTATGGAGGAACTTCCGGAAGGATCTCCTAGAGGAATTTGAAAAGGGATTCCTAAAGAATCTGAAAGATGGAGTGGAATCGAAGAAGGAATTCATGGAGAAATTTTAGAGGAAATTACTGAAAGAATTTCTGGGGATACACCTCACATAATTCTGATTGAGTGCCTCGCGAATTCTTGAAGCAACACCGTTGTAATTATCTTGAGGAATAGGCGAATAGGCACCGGAAAGAATTCCATCAGCAGTTTCAGTGGAGGATAACCTTGAATGCACAACTGGAAATCCCGGTGTGACTATCTCAACGAATGTGAATGAAATGAAAATAAAAAAAAACAATTACGTAAGGGATTCTTGGGGCATTCTTTGTAAAAAATCTTCTTGAAGGAATTACAAAGGGAATTACCACAAAAAAATACTGTTAAAGGAATCTTTCGGAGAAATTTATTTAGTAGAAATTCCCTCCAAGAAGAAAGACATTCACACCAAAAGAAAAAGAATTGGAGAAATCTTCGGAGGAATTTCCCTAGGAATTAACCTGGAATTAATCCTCGATGGAATTTCACAGGGAATAATATGCGTTGGATTTGCTTTGGAGCAATCTCGGGAGAAAACTATCATTATCCTTTGCTTTGGATAAAATATCCGAATACTCTCTGCACGCATTCCTCTTCCTTCCTTCCATCATTCTCCGGAGTGATTCCTGTCGTATGTAATCCGGGAAACTAGCAAACTCTACCTCCAGCATCACGATCGGCAATCTTCGCATAAGCTCAACACAATTGCTTTTTTTTGCTACTTTTATTCTACCAAGATTTAATCTTGAAATTGTCAAAACTGCAATTTGCAAAACTGCAAACCCCGTGACAAAACCTTCCTGGTGGAATTTGTTGAAGGATTGTGCTCAGGAATGTTCCGGAAGTTTGGATCCTTCCCCGCTTCAGGAATCGTCAGGCGTCCAGTCCCGGTGTTTGAAAACATCAACATCTGCTGAATTTTCCATGTCATTTCACAATAACAACGTATTTTTCCCGAATTCGTGTATTGAACAATGCATTCTACCGTATTTGTGCATTTTAATCGAATTTGAACTATTATTGTATTTTCCGTGCACTGGAGCATTTTTGCATTTTTATTTTGAATTGGTGTATTTTTTCGAATGTGGCGTATTTTTATTTCATTTTTGAATTGGTCGTGTATTGATGCATTTTTGTGTATTTTTTTCATTCGTGTATTTTCAAATCAGTAACGCAGTACAGTGAATCGCCCCTCGGCTTTGGGTGCTGTCTGGGCGGTTGAATATTTTGCATACTTTTTGCTCGGTAGGCATTTCACCCTCCGAACAGATGCCAGAGGTGTGAGCTTCATCCTCAACAGAACTCGGGAGGATCCGAAGAGAGTACTGACAAGAGCAGATGGGTGGGCTCTACGGCTAAGCCCCTATGACTACGACGTGGAGTTCATTCGTGGTAGAGAGAACATTGCTGATCCTTCTTCACGCCTTTCTGGAGGAACGCCTGAACCATTCAATGAGGATACGAGTCCGTGGGAAATCGCTAGCCTTGAAGCAAACAGCATACAATTTCTAACTGAGGATGAAATTCGTGAGGCTACAAAACAAGACCAGGAGCTGATCAAACTAACAAACGCATTGCAGTCTGGTGACTGGCCAAAAGATCTTCGTCGATTCCAGTCAATGCGAGAAGATATTTGCGTCAAGGATGGTGTCATTTTGAAGGATGGTCGTGCAGTAATACCCAAATCTCTCCAGGAAAAAGCACTGAACATAGCCCATGAAGGACATCCCCTAGCCGCCAAACTAAAGACTATTTTGCGAGAACGTGTGTGGTGGCCAGGAATGGCGCAGGATGCCGAAAAGTGGGTCAGGACATGCCAGTCATGCGCAATCAATGGTCGGCCAGAGAAAACCACTCCGATGGTGCGTACCGTCATCCCCAAGACTGCGTGGGAAACTATCGCTATTGATTTTAATGGACCTTATGCCAAATTCGGAGGTATACATATCCTGGTGATTGTTGATTACCGTTCACGTTATCTCATTGCTCGTCCTGTAAAGTCGACCAGCTTCGAGCAAACAAAGAAAGTGCTCGACGAAGTCTTCGACATAGAAGGTTTTCCGGAGTGTATAAAAAGTGACAACGGTCCTCCATTCAATGGAGATGATTATGGTCGGTTCTGTCACGAAAGAGGGATCAAAACTGTTTTCTCGACACCACACTTCCCGCAGCAGAATGGCATGGTTGAGAATTATATGAAGATAATCAACAAGTCCATGTCCGTAGCTGCCTCCTCTGGGGGGAACTATAATGAAGAACTCCAATCGGCAGTTCGAGCGCACAATGCAGCTTCTCATACCGTTACAAAAATGCCACCTGAAGTAATTATGCATGGAAGGAAGATCAAGCGAGGCCTGCCGTTAATAGACCGAAAATTGCTTGATTATGACAACAGTGGCATTGATGAGAGAGACCGAGCAATGAAAATTCAAGCTAAACATCGTGAAGATGCCCGCCGTGGAGCCCGGAAGTGCCAGTTGAAGCCTGGTGATACGGTGATAGTAGAGCGACAAACGAGAGCAAAAGGCGACTCTAGGTTTGGGACACAGCGTTATACGGTCATGGAAGAAAGAAATGGGAATTTGGTGCTTGGAGACGACGAAGGGCGTACGATAAAGCGACACGTGTCCCAGACAAAGAAGGTTGTGGAATGGCGCGAGCAATCATTTGGACATCCGGAGGCTGAAGATGCTATCCCAACACAACGAGCCACCAGGAATAGGAAAATTCCCAAACATCTACAAGACTTCATCTGCATGGCAGATGTCAACGAGAATTAAAATGTGCAAGAGATGAATTTGGTTTCTGAATAAACATAATCGATCTAAAATAACATTCAAATAAATTTATGCAAATAAACTTTGGTAATATTGATTGTTTAACTTTTTTTTCTTTCTTTTTTTTTGTAAGAAGAGGGGTGATGTGGGGGTTGAGAACCTCTGGAAGATATTACTTCTCTTTGCGTTACCCTTCTAGCAACACATGCATGTTGCAACACACCTTTTAGAAAGGGCAGCCAACCGGTTAGCAACGACGCGATCAACAACGAGCATTTTCATCGTATCGTCTCCCTCTGCTTCGCTTCGATCACGCTCACACGGGTAGTGGTGATTTCCGAGAGGCAAGCACACGGCTCAGTCTTCGGTCGTCGGTCGAGAAGGTAAGTCCAACATGCGCTCTTGGGCGATTCTTTCATGCGGCACATTGACCATTCCACAACAATGTACGGTTTATTAAAACCCACGTATCAGTATTTATAACAATTCATTTACAATATAATGTATGGTTTTGCAAAAAAATATATATGGAGAAAAATATTTTTTTATATTGTTACGATACTTAACCACCCGTATAGTATATTGTAAAAATCTTATTTACAATTTACTGTATGGTACTGTACATTACATTTTATTGTTTTTGTATTTTTATTTTTACAGTAGTGTCTATTGTAAAAATATGGTTTTAAATAGTACTGTTACAATACAACGTTCGGTTTTTCTACTGTATTTTTATTCGGGTGGTAGCCTGATCGTTGCTGTCCTGCTGATCTTCTGATACCAGTAGGATATCCATATCGACCAAAAAAAGGGTACAGTTAAAGAAATCCCATCAGCTTTCAAAAACGTCGGGAATCGAAAGACCCATTGCGAATCTTACTAAAGCTCGTGATCTCGGCATCTGGCCCAAAAACTGTTTTGCTCACCACAGAATTTAGAAACAGAATCTCACTCTCTCTTCCTTGCCCTTGTGGTAACTTCTCGGCGAAGTTTGCATATCAGATTCATTTAGAACATGGATGGAACTTCTCTACTCATGACCATTTTGAATTCGTGTATCGTGGAAAATACTTTAATATGCCAAAAAAGCCAAGTAAAGTACAATTACGAAAAAAATCTGGACCGACGGGGAATCGTATCTGCTGAACACCCGCTCGTTTACCGCTTCGGCTATGCGGGCCCCTGAACAATATATACAGTAGCATTAATCACACGGTAATTAACGATTAATTTAACGGCTTCCGTTGACGTTTATTCAACGCAACCCGTTAACGTTAACGTTGATTGCCAAGAAAATCAACGCACCGGCGTTGACGTTGATTTGAATTAAAATTAACGTTAACGGCGTTAATCGTTGATTAACGTTTACAACCCTGTCCTGGAGGCATTGCCGAGAAACTGTAGAATTTTCCGAGGAACTCCTGGGGTAACTTGTATAAGAATACCTGGGAGAATTCTCGGGAAGCTCAACTCCTGAAGACATTCTCGGGAAACTTATGAAAGAATTCCGGTAGAACTCCTAGAGGAGTTCTCGAGGAACTTCTGGCAGAATTCCTGAGGATCTTCTGGAGGAATCCGTGAGGATCTTCTGGAGGAACTGCCGAGGATCTGCAGGTGGATTTGCTGAGGAACTTCTTCAGGAATTCGCGAGGAACTCCTGGGGGAATTCTTGAGGACCACTTGGGGGAATTTCCGAGGAAATAAATCCGAGGAACTTGTTTAGGAATTTTCGGGAAAACTTCTTAGAGTTGACATAGAAATTCTGGAGGGAACCATGCATTATTGCTGGATGACCTCACGGTATATTCCTTCATATAAAGCTAATTGAGAACATGGTATAAATTTTGCCAATATGGAGTGTGAAGACATGTGAAGACATTTTAGCGTGCTTTGTGAAGACATTTAAAAATTTCACCTGGCAACCCTGCAGTGCAACGCAAAAAAAAACAAGCATTCGCCTTGACGGAACTCTTTGAGAGAATTGCTCTGTGCGTGAAAACATTTTTTTTTAACATGGGAAAGGATAGGAGCTGCATTTTCAAATGCTTCTAAAATATTTTAGGGACTTCAGATTGAAAAAAGAGTTAATGTTTTGCAATATACTTTCAATTAGCTACACTATAACTGGTTTTAGACAAAATGTTTTTAAATCACAATATTATGTCTATAATATAGCGTATCAAAATCTCATTCGATAACATTAAGAACGTTTTGCTTAAAAAAATTTCTATAAAGAATTAGAAGCATTTGAAAATGCAGCTCCTATCCTTTCCCATGTTATTGTCTATCCGGTTGGAATCAAGACCGACATTCAATCAAAAATTGCCATTTTCTTGGTCCACAAGTGTCGCAACTGTTTCGCATCTAGTGCGCTGTGTTGCTGACAACAACGGGAAGGATGCGCACTACATTTGACATGATTAAAAAACGTCGCGAGTTGGGTCGCGTCGCGACTTGATTGTGCGAAGTCCGGTTTAGTGGCGGCCCGACAATAATAAAAATTGTTTTCACGCACAGCGCAATTCTCTCAGAGAGCCTCCGTCAAGGCGAATGCATGGACGGGACGGAAACAAACATCCATGGACGGATTCCGTTCCGCTGGTTCTGGGCTGAGTTCCCGAGGTGAGTTTGCACTATAATATGTATTTATTACTTTGTTACAATTTGATTTGTTTTCTTTAGGTGAAAGATTTCCCCCACCGTGCCCGTGCGAGTGCGACAGCATCCTGAAGTGATGCATTGATGAATTCTATAAACAGTTCCGCCGCGGAATCAAACGGTGCCATTATTAGTTTAAAGGTGCGCTTACCGCATTACAAAATCTCATCGTGACTGACTAAGCAGCCGCCCGGGATCACTTCTACATCTTCTAGCTGGTGCTTTCCGGCATCTGGACCAGTTTTCTCAGCAGATCGCAACGGGTTTGACAAACCGCGGAAGAATCCTGCAATGCCTTTTATCAAATTGATGCTGGAGGGCGTCAACTAATGGAAAAAAAATCGACCGGATGATGATCCGGCGCACCGCCTCAGTAGCCCTCGTTGCTCACGTCCTCGATCAGCTGAGGGGAAGGCCGACTCCAGGACAAGAACGAGAAGTTGTGTAAGAGTATTTTTCAATCAATTTGTATTAAAAAAAATAATAAATTTCTTTTCTCTTTGCAGTAGCAGTAGAAGAGAAAAACGAACGGAAAAGCACGTGAATGTAATTCAGGAACTGCGAACGGAACTTCAACTGCAGTTCCGAAGCAACGATCAACCGAGCCGATTGGTCTTCGGGCTCAGACAAGAAATCAGAGTTAAAATTAACTTACTACAAGAACTTAAACACTACAAAACTTAATAAAAACAATAAATTATTTAAACAAAAATCATTTTAAAACATCCACCGATCCAAAGATTGGTGCCTAAAGACGAATTTCGTCAAAAACATCTAAAATAATCGGGTTAAAACCGCACATTCAAATCGGCTGGTCGTCAGCCGAACTGACAGAACACGTTACGACAAGACTTGGCAGTATAGTCTTTCAGTAGACTGGCCAACCTTGAGGAAAAAGAAGAAGAACTTCAACTGGAGTCGTCGAACAAGCAGCGCGGTTAGAACCTCAAAGCGGCTCGTATATATACTGAGCACCTCTGGGGATGCATAGGGCCACTGGGTTGAGCACTAGCACTCTGGGCCTTCTTTGGATTGGTCCTTCTGGATCTTTTCTGGATAGGTCCTAAAATCCATCTTGAAACTTTCTCCTGAGAATCCTTTAGGAGATTCCTTGAGGAATTCATCCAGGAATTCTTTCTGAATATTATTGTGACAATCTTTCTGAGGATTCCTCCGGGATTTTGTTCTTGAGATTCTTCCAGGAATTACGTGTGGCGATTCCTCCTGGATGTTTTTCTGTGGATTCCTTTAATTATATCTAGGAATTGTTCCAAAAAATTGCATCTGAGGATTCCTGATTCCTCCAGATATTGCATCAGAAGATTCCTCCAGCAATACAATCCAGGGATTCTTCCAGAAAATTCTAAATAAGGATACATCCAGGAACTCCATCTAAGTAATCCTCCAGGAATTCAATCCAAGGGTTATTACAAAAAATCGATCTTTGGATTCTTCCAGAGATTCTATAAGAAGGTTGCTCCAGAAATTTGAATCGAGGATTCTTTCAGGAGCCCATTTTTGGATTCCTCCAGGAATCCCATCGGAAGATTCTTCCGGAAATTAGATTTTTCCAGGAATTCCATTTGGGGATTCTTCCATTAACTCATTCCGTGGATTCTTCTACAAATTCAATCTGGCGATTCTTCTAGAAATTTGATTTGGGAATCCTTCAAGGAACTCTATCTTAGAGTATCTTCAGAAATTCCATCCAGGAATCCACCAGGAGTTTCTGAGTTCCATGTAAATTTCTGAGAATCTTGACGGATTTTCAGAAATTATTTAAATATTTTTCGTGAAGCTTTTGATTTTTTGAAATTATAGAGATAATATTTTATGTATTTCTAAGACTGTGACTGTATTTCTAACCCAGATGACTTGGAATTTCTGAAAATCTTAATGGATCATTTAAACATTTTTCGTTTCTGAGAATCTTAACGGATTTTCTGGTATCATTTAATTTTTTTCGTGATTCTGATTTCCAAAAATTATAGAGAATATTTTATATATTTCTAAGACTTTAACTCTAACGGCTGGGAATTTCTGAAAATCTTAACGAATTTTCAGAAAACCCATTAAATATTTTTTGTGAAGCTTTTGATTTCTTAAAGTGATAGTGACTATTTTCTATATTTTTAAGACTACAATCCAGAAGGCTGGAAGTTTATGAGAATCTTAATGGATTTTCAGAAATTATTTAAATATTTTTCGTGAAGCTTCTGATTTCTAAAACTTATAGAGAATATTTTCTATATTTTTTTTTCTTTTTTTTCCAAGACTACAGATGGTTGGGAATTTCTGAGAATCCTTAGGGATTTTTAGAAATTATTAAAACATTTTCTCAGATGCTACTGACTTCCATAAATGATTGAGAATATTTTCTGAAATTTGTAGAATGCATCCTAGTTGACTATAAATTATTTAAATATTTTCTGAGATGCTACTGACTTCCATATATGATTGAGATAATTTTCTTAAATTTGTGGAATACACTCCAGATGACTGTGAATTTCTGAGAATCCTTAGGGATTGTTAGAAATTATTCAGGGATTTTTAGGAATTATTCATCCCAGATGACTGGAAAATTCTGAAAATCCTTAGGGATTTTCAGGAATTATTTAAATATTTTTCGGGATGCTACTGACTTCTATAAATTATTTAGGTTATTTTCTAACATTTGCAAAATACATGCCAGATAACTGGGAATATGTATCTTAAAATCCTTAGGGACTTTTAGGAACTATTAAAATATTTCCCGGGATGCTTTAGACTCTAATAAATATTTGAGAATATTTTTATTTTAATTTGTAGGATGCACTGGGAATTTCTGAGAATTTTTAGAGAGTTTTAGAATATTTAGAATATTTTCTAAAATTCGAAGGATGCATGTCAGATGACTGGGAGTTTCTGAGAATCCTTAGGGATTTTTAGGTATTATTCAAATATTGTCCGGGATGCAAGTGACTGCCATAAATAATTAAGAATATTTTCTAAAACTCGTAGAATACACCCAAGATGTTTGAAAATATCTGAGAATCCTTAGGGATTTTGGATTTTTAGGAATTATTCAAATATTATCTGAGATGCTAATGACTTCCATAAATGATTGTGAATATTTTCTAAAATCGTTGGTTGCATCCTAGATGATTTTAAGTTTCTGAGGCTTCTCAGGGATTGCATAACGTGGCAACCCATACAAAAAAAAATTAAGTTCCCATACAAAAAGTGTAACATAGGGGGGGGGGGGGGGGAGAAGGGGTGGGGGGTTGAAAATGGTCGATTTTTGCGTGACATAATTTGTGCATGTTCCCCTAGAAGAATTCCCGAGGAACTTTTGGAAGAAATCCCGAGAAACATCTGGAAGAATTCTCGAGGAGCTTTTGACAGAATTCCCGATGAAATTTTGAAAGAATTCCCGAGGAACTTCTGGAAGAATTTACGAGAAACTTCTGGAAGAATTCCCAAAGAACTTCTGGAAGAATTACTTAGGAACTTCTCTCGAGGAACTCCTGAAAGAAATCCCGAGATACTTGTAGAAGAATTCCCGAGGAACTTTTGTAAGAATTCTCAAGGAACTTTTGTAAGAATTCTCGAGGAACTTCTGCGAGAATTTCCGAGGAACTTCTAGAAGAATTTCAAAGCAACTTTCGGAAGAATTTCCGATGAACTTCTGGAACAATTCACGGGGAACTTCTGGAAGAAAAGAATTTCCCAAGAACTTTTAAAGTTCCCGGGGAAGAATTTCCGAGTAACTTTTGATGTAATTCCCGAGGAACTCCTGGAAGAATTCCCAAGGAACTTCTGGCAGAATTACCGAAGGACTTCTTGAAGAATTCCCGGGAATTTCTGGAAGAACTCCCGAAAAAAATCTGGAAGAACTCCCGAGGAACTTCTGGAAGAATTTCAGAGCAACTTCTGGAAGAAATTCCAAGGAACTTCTGGAACAATTCACGAGGAACTTCTGGAAAAAATTCCCGAGAAACTTCTGGAAGAATTCCCGAGGAACTTCCCGAAGAATTTCCGAGAAACTTCTGGAAGAATTCCCGAGGAACTTCTGAAAGAACTCCCGAGGATCTTCTGGAAGAACTCACGAGGAACTTCTGGAAAAAAATCCCGAGAAACTTCTGGAAGAATTTCAGAGCAACTTCTGGAAGAATTTCCGATGAACTTATGGAACAATTCACGGGGAACTTCTGGAAGAATTCCAGAGGAACTCCTGGAAGAATTCCCGAGAAACTTATTGAAGAACTCCCGAGGAAATTTTGGAAACTTCTGGAAGAATTCCCGAGGAACTTCTGAAAAAATCCTGAGGAACCTCTGGAAGAATTTCTCAAGAACTTCTAAAATTCTCGATGAACTCCTGGAAGAATTTCCGAGGAACTTTTGAAATAATTCCCGAGGAACTCCTGAAAGAATTACCGAGGAACTTCTGGAAGAATTTCCAAGGAACTTCTAGATAAATTTCCGAGGAGCTTCTGGAAAAAATCCTGAGGAACCTCTCGAAGAACTGCCGGTGAACTTCTGGAAGAATTCCCGAAGAACTTCTGGAAGAGTTCACGAGGAACTTGTGGAAGAACTTCCGAGTTACTTCTGGAAGAACTCTCGAGGATCACCTGGAAGAACTATCGAGGAACTCCTGAAAGAATTTCCGAGGAACTTTTGAAATATTTTCCGAGGATCTCCTGGATGAATTCCCGAGGAACTTCTGGAAGAACTCTCGAGGAACACCTGGAAGAATTTTAGAGGAACTTTTCTAAGAATTCCCGAGGAATTTCGGAAACTTCTGGAACAATTCCCGAGGAACTCCTGTAACAATTCCTGGGGAATTTCTGGAAGAATTCCCGAGGAACCTCTGGAAGAATTCTCGAAGAACTTCAGGAAGAGTTCCGCAAGAACTTCTAAAATTCTCAAGGAACTGCTGGAAGAATTTCCGAGGAACTTCTGGAAGAATTTCCAAGGAACTTTTGACTGAATTCCTGAAGAACTTTAGGAGGAATTTTCGAGGAACTTCTGTGAGAATTCCCGAGGAACTACTGGAAGAGTTCCCGAGGAACTTCTGGAAGCATTTCCGAGGAACTTCTGGAACAATTCCCGAGGAACTCATGTAAGAATTCCTGGGGAACTTCGGGAAGAATTCCCGAGGAACTTCTGGAAGAATTACTCAGGAAATTCTGGAAGAAATCCCAGAAACATCTGGAAGAACTCTCGAGGAACTCCAAGAAGATTTTCAGAGGAACTTCTAACAGAATTCCCAAGAAACTTGTGGATGAACTGTAGAGGAACTCCTGGAAGAATTTCCGAGGATTTTTGTAAATAATCTTCGAGGAACTCCTGGAAGAATTCCCGAGATACTTGTGGAAGAATTTCCGAGGAACTTGTGGAATAATTCCCGAGGAACTTATGGAAGAATTCCTCAAGAACTTTTAAAATTCCCGAGGAACTCCTGGAAGACTTCCGAGGAATTTCTGGAAAAACTCGACGAACTCCTGGAAGAATTATCGAAGAACTTTTGGAAGAATTTCCCAAGAACTTCTAAAAATCTCCTGGAACTCCAGGAAGAATTCCCGAGGAACTTTTGAAATATTTTCCGAGGATGAATCCCGAAGAACTTCTGGAAGAATTTCCAAGGAACTTTTGACAGAATATCTGAAGAACTTTAGGAGGAATTTTCGAGGAACTTCTGTAAGAATTCCTGAGGAACTTCTGGAAGAGTTCCCGAGGAATTTCTGGAAGAATTCCCGAGGAACTTCTGGAATAATAACCGAGGATCGTCTGGAAGAACTCTCGAGGAACAGCTGGAGGAATTTTCGAGGAACTTTTGAAAGAATTCCCAAGGCACTTCTGGAAGAGTTCCCGAGGAACTTCTGGAAGAACTCCCGAGGAACTTCTTGAAGAATTTCCGAGGAACTGCTGGAAGAATTCCCGAGGAATTTCTGGAAGAATTTCTGAGGAACTTGAGGAAGAATTTTAGAGGAGCTTCTGGAACAACTCCCGATGAACTTCTGGAAGATCTCTTGAGGAACCTCTGGAAGAATTCCCATGAAACTTTTGGAAGAATTCCCGAGGAACTTCTGGGAAATTTCGCGAGGAACTTCTGGAAGATGTCCGAGGAACTCTAAGAGAAATAACGAAGAAACTCCTGGGAAAGGTCCTGGATAACTTCTGAAGGAATTTCAGGGTAATACTTCGTGGAAATCCGGAGAAACTTTTGTAGGAATTCCCGAGGAACTCCTGGAGATCTGGCCGAGGAACTCCTGAAGATTTTCCGGAGGACTAACTTCTCGAAGAATTTCCGAGAAACTTTGGAAGAATTCCCGAGGAACTTCTGAAAGAACTCCCGAGGAACTTCTGGAAGAACTCACGAGGAACTTCTGGAAAAAATCCCGAAAAACTTCTGGAAGAATTTCAGAGCAACTTCTGGAAGAATTCCCGAGGAACTTCTGGAACAATTCACGGGGAACTTCTGTAAGAATTCCAGAGGAACTCCTGGGAGAATTCCCGAGAAACTTATTGAAGAACTCCCGAGAGACTTTTGGAAGAATTCACGAGGAACTTCTGGAAGAATTCCCGAGGAACTTCTGAAAAAATCCAGAGGAACCTCTGGAAGAATTTCTCAAGAACTTCTAAAATTCCCGAGGAACTCCTGGAAGAATTTCCGAGGAACTTTTGAAATACTTCCCGAGGAACTCCTGGAAGAATTACCGAGTAACTTCTGGAAGAATTTCCAAGGAAATTCTAGATAAATTTCCGAGGAACTTCTGTAAAAAATCCTGAGGAACCTCTGGAAGAACTGCCGGTGAACTTCTGGAAGAATTCCCGAAGAACTTCTGGAAGAGTTTACGAGGAACTTGCGGAAGAACTCCCGAGTTACTTCTGGAAGAACTCTCGAGGAACCTCTGGAAGAACTATCGAGGAACTCCTGGAAGAATTTCCGAGGAACTTTTGAAATAATTCCCGAGGAACTCCTGGAAGAATTTCCGAGGAACTTTTGAAATATTTTCCGAGGAACTCCTGGATGAATTCCCGAGGAACTTCTGGGAAGAACTCTCGAGGAACCTCTGGAAGAACTATCGAGGAATTCCTGGAAGAACTTCCGAGGAACTTTTGAAATAATTCCCGAGGAACTCCTGGAAGAATTTCCGAGGAACTTTTGAAATATTTTCCGAGGAACTCCTGGATGAATTCCCGAGGAACTTCTGGAAGAACTCTCGAGGAACACCTGGAAGAATTTTCGAGGAACTTCTTTAAGAATTCCCGAAGAATTTCTGGAAGAGTTATCGAGGAACTTCAGGAAGCATTTCCGAGAAACTTCTGGAACAATTCCCGAGGAACTCCTGTAACAATTCCTGGGGAAATTACTCAGGAAATTCTGCAAGAAATCCCAGAAACTTCTGGAAGAACTCTCGTTGAACTCCTAGACGAATTTCCGAGGAACTTCAGGAAGAATTCTAAAAAAACTTCTGGATGAACTCTCGAGGAACTTTTGGAAGAATGCCCGAGGAACCTCTGGAAGAATTCTTGAAGAACTTCAGGAAGAATTCCGCAAGAACTTCTAAAATTCCCAAGGAACTCCTGGAAGAATTTTTGAGGAACTTCTGGAAGAATTTGCAAGGAAATTTTGACAGAATTCCTGAAGAACTTTAGGAGGAATTTTCGAGGAACTTCTGTAAGAATTCCCGAGGAACTACTGGAAAGTTCCCGAGGAACTTTTGGAAGAATTCCCGTAGAACTTCTGGAATAATAACCGAGGATCGTCTGGAAGCACTCTCGAGGAACACTTGGAAGAATTTTCGAGGAACTTCTGTAAGAATTCCCGAGGAACTTTTGGAAGAGTTCCCGAGGAACTTCTGGAAGCATTTCCGAGGAACTTCTGGAACAATTCCCGAGGAACTCATGTTAGAATTCCTGGGGAACTTCGGGAAGAATTCCCGAGGAACTTCTGGAAGAATTACTCAGGAAATTCTGGAAGAAATCCCAGAAACTTCTGGAAGATATCTCGAGGAACTCCTAGAAGAATTTCTGAGGAACTTCTAAAAGAATTCCCAAGAAACTTGTTGATGAACTCTAGAGGAACTCCTGAAAGAATTTCCGATGATTTTTGTAAACAGTCTTCGAGCATCTCCTGGAAGAATTCTCGAGATACTTGTGGAAGAATTTCCGAGGAACTTGTGGAAGAATTCCCGAGGAACTTATGGAAGAATTCTCGTGGAAATCCTGAAAGAATTTCCGAGGAACTTCTGGAAGAATTCCCCAAGAACTTCTAAAATTCCCGAGGAACTCCTGGAAGACTTCCCGAGAAATTTCTAGAAAAACTCTCGAGGAACTCCTGGAAGAATTTCCGAGGAAATTTTGGAAGAATTCCCGAAGAACTTCTGGAAGAATACCCGAGGAAGTTCTGAAAGAATTGCTGAGGAACTTCTGGTAGAATTCCTTATGAACTTCTGAAAGTATTCTCGAAGAGCTTCTGGAAGAATTCCCGAGGAACTTCTGGAAGAATTATCGAAGAACTTCTGGAAGAATTTCCCAAGAACTTCTGGAAGAATTTCCCAAGAACTTCTTAAATTCCCGAGGAACTTTTGAACTATTTTCCGAGGAACTCCTGAAATTGAAGAATTTTCAAGGAACTTTTGGCAGAATTTCTGAAGAACTTTAGGAGGAATTTTCGAGGAACTTTTGGCAGAATTCCTCGAGGAACTTCTGGAAGCGTTGCCGAGGAATTTCTGGAAGAATTCCCGAGGAACTTCTGGAAAAATTACCGAGGATCGTCTGGAAGAACTCTCGAGGAACACCTGGAAGAATTTTCAAGGAACTTCTGAAAGAATTCCTGAGGCACTTCTGGAAGAGTTCCCGAGGAACTTCTGGAAGCTTTCTTGAGGGACTTCTGAAACAATTCCCGAGGAACTTCTGTAGAATTCCTGGGGAACTTCCTGAAGAATTCCCGAGGAACTTCTGGAAGAATTACTCAGGAAATTCTAGAAGAAATCCTTGAAACTTTTGAAGAACTGAGCTTGAGCTTGAGCTTGATTGACCGCCCGTGGATGCTACTCCAGTATCGCCAGTCCAGTTACACTCACACAAGGACCAATGCCGGGAACTAGCAGGCATCTTCAGTGTGTGAGCGTTGGTGATCTTCTATTTTTAGGCGACAATGGTGCCTGCCACGTCAGGTTGCAGATCAATGTGGGGAAGGGGTAAGGAAGTGATGATTGCAATCGTTTATATCCACATCTGGCCGAATATACCTCTGCGCCAGCACAAATTCATGCGGATGTTGGAGTGTTGGTGGGAATTGATTGGCAGAAGGTTCACACATTGGTGTGTGGATACCAGGGGAAGGTGATAGAATTGTGAGTTTTTTATTATTTTGAAGATGTGCGGCACAGTTCGCTTCATTGCATAACTTGTAGGCGTTTTCTAATAGGATTGTGACACCACAGAGAACAGACATCAAGGCTAGAACAAATTTCATTCAGAAATTTGTGTAAGGATTTGAATCTTCACTTGAGTAAGGTTGCAAACCAATACACGGCGACAACACTAACGCCACCAAACACCATATTGCCACAGTCAGTGGTGAATTGAAACATTTCAAGTGGTGAATAAAATTAGTATGGGAAATTAACCGATTGCAGCGCCACGCTATTGCCACTTGTGTTGCCGATTTCAAATGACCGTTAAATTCCTTACACAGTTTCAGAACTGGACTTGGATGTCTGTTCTCTGTGGTGACACTGTGCTGTGAAAGTTTGGAAGGAAGGGAAACGGCTTTTTCAACCCGTTTCTGTTCTAGCGACGGCTATGAACATGCTTATATACATGAGTTGTATATGTAGAGAGCAGAGAGAAAGTATATAGAAAGATACAAAGTAGGAGGAAAGGGACGGGCCAGGGATTGAACCCAAGACCTTCTGCATATAAATCAGAAGCGGTAGCCACTAGACCACCAAGCCCGTCTATCCTTGAAACTTTTGAATAACTCTCGAGGAACTCCTAGAAGATTTTCCGAGAAACTTCTGGAAGAATTCCCAAGAAACTACTGGATGAACTCTCGAGGAACTCCTGGAAGAATTTCCGAGGATTTTTGTAAATAATCTTCGAGAAACTCCTGGAAGAATTCCCGAGCTGCTTGTGGAAGAATTTCCGAAGAACTTGTGGAAGAATTCCCGAGGAACTTATGGGAGAATTCTCGAGGAATTCCTGGATGAATTCCCAATGAACTTCTAAAATTCCCGAGGAACTTCTGGAAGAATTCCCGAAGAATTTCTGGAAGAACTTTCAAGGAACTCCTGGAAAAATTTCCGAGGAACTTTTGGAAGGTTTCCCGAAGAACTTCTGGAAGAATACCCGAGGAACTGCTAGAAAAAATCCTGAGGAACTTCTGGAAGACTTCCCGAGGAACTTCTGGAAGACTTCCCGAGGAACTTCTGGAAGAATTCCCGAGGAACTTCTGGAAGAATTCCCGAGGAACTTCTGGAAGAATTCCCGAGAAACTTCTGGAAGAATTCCCGAAGAACTTCTGGAAGAATTCCCGAGGAACTTCTGGAAGAATTCCCGAGGAAATTCTGGAAGAATTCTCGAGGAACTTCTGGAAGGATTCCCGAGGAACTTTTGGAAGAATTCCCGAGGAACTTCTGGAAGAACTCCCAAGGAACTTTTGGAAAAATTTCCGAGGAACTTTTGGAAGAATTCCCGAAGAACTTCTGGAATACACGAGGAGCTTCTGGAAGAATTTCCGAGGAACTTCTGGAAGAATTCCCGAGGAACTTCTGGAAGAATTCCCGAGGAACTTCTGGTAGAATTCCCGAGGAACTTCTGGAAGAATTCTCGGAGAACTTCTGGAAGAATTTCCGACGAACTTCTGAAAGAATTCCCGAGGTACTTCTGGAAGAATGCCCGAGGAACTTCTGGAAGAATTCCCGAGGTACTATTGGAAGAATTCTCGAGAAGCTTCTGGAAAAAGTCCCGAGAAACTTCTAGAAGAATTCCCGAGGAACTTCTGGAAGAACTCTCGTGGAACTCCTGGAAGAATTTTCGAGGAACTTTTGAAATAATTCCTGAGGAACTTCTGGAAGAATTCCCTAGGAACTTCTATAAGGATTCCCGAAGAACTTCTAGAGTTCCCAAAGAATTTCTGGAGTAATAACCGAGGATCGTCTGGAAGAATTTCCGAGGAACTTCTGGACAAATTCCTGAGTAACTTTTGAAATAATTCCCGAGGAACTCCGGGAAGAATTCCCGAGGAACATCTGGAAGAATTCCCAAGGAACTTCCGGAAGAACTCTCGAGGAACTTCTTGATGAATTCCCGAGGAACTGCTGGAAGAATTCCCGAGGAATTTCTGGAAGAATTTCCGAGGAACTTGTGGAAGAATTCTCGAGGAGCATCTGGAAGAACTCCCGATGAACTTCTGGAAGATCTCTTGAGGAACTTCTGGAAGAATCCCCAAGAAACTTTTGGAAGAATTTCCGAGGAACTTCTGGGAAATTTCCCGAGGAACTTCTGGAAGATTTCCGAGGAACTCTAGGAGAAACCTACAAGAAACTCCTGGGAAAGGTCCTAGATAACTTCTGAAGGAATTCCAGGCTGATACTTTGTGGAAATCCGGAGAAACTCTTGTAGGAATTTCCGAGGAACTCCTGGAGATCTGCCCGAGGAACTCCGGAAGATTGTTCATAAAAATAGCCGTGAACATTTTTTTTGAATAACCAACTCTTCTCTCGGGATCCTCACGTTATTTATATTTATCTAAAGATGTTAAGTTATTTTTATTCACACAATTAATTATAAATAAATAAATAAAATATCGTTTCTTGTATTTTTAATCTGTGAGCACCAACATTTCAAAAGCTCGTAATCGTTGTTGTAAACAAGAGTAATCACGCTCTTGTTTACAAAAACAGTTACGAGCTTTTGAAATGTTGGTGCTGAAATCACAAAATCAATACAAAAAAGAAGAAGAAACCCCGTAAAAACGAGCTTGACAGGGCTCGACGTTCTAGCTTGACATTAGGCTTACGTCAGTCTGATTCGTCGAGCTCCAGCTCGCATGTTCGAAGCCCGACAGCTTGACGCAAACGGTGCAGAATCGTTTGACATCAGACTGACCGTCAGTCTTACATCAGTCTGATGTCAAGCTCTGTAAGACTGACCGTAAGACTTACGTCAAGCTTACGAAATGCACTGGGTATGTGAAAGATGTAGAGCTGCAAGAACTACAACTTATCATAAAGGGCAAACGTGGCATATATAGCGCTAGGATGACGCAAAAAGAAATTTCTCGTTGCAGTTGTGTTCTAGATGCTACAGGGAGATGATCAAAGGCAAGCAACTTATTTGCACTAAAGCTGAAGCACATCGAAACGTGTTGAACATCATTCAGACTTCTCATAATTTTGCTGCGATTGCTGAATATTTGCGGGTAAAACCCAGAGACCAGGCTGATCAGATGAAGCTCTCAAATATTCATGAACTGCCATCCAGATGGTAACCGTCGTCAACGAGTGGCCAAAAAGTAAACCAATTTTGTTCACCGATGATTTGTTTTTGAAAACGAAAAGGGTCCATAAAGCCACAGCTGTAAAGGCGTGGGTATCTAGTGTTCGCTACCGACAAGTACGCTCCGGTCGCAAATGTGCCCCACTTTCCCCTATCACGCAAGAGAAGATGGAAAACGTCAAACGCGGGAGCACCATCATCAGCAGCAAGTTGCTCACCCGCCGCCAGCACCACCATCATCGCCACTCATCGATGTAAACACGCGCTCGTGAGTGAACGCGCGCGTGCCGCCACCGCCACCGTCGGGAACTCAGCGTCATCATCATCATCGCCGTCATCGCGCGCGGAGAGAGCCGACCGCGTGTGTTGCAGTGACACCAGATTTCCGGATTGTTCTGGAGTTTTCGAATTCTTGTCGTGCAACATTTTTGAGCGCTATATAAGCAGACGCGTTCCAGCGTACTGCGAAACAGTTTTTTCTGACCCGGCAAACGGTCAAGTGTTAAGTGTACTTATAAGCGTTGGCGTGGCTTAGACAACGCCAAGTGAAGTTAATAAAGTGGTTTAAGTTAAAACCAGTGCGTTTTCTTTCCGAGGAAAGAAATTCCCCGTTTGAGGCACTGCGGAGCCCCAAACATTTTGGTCCGTCCGAACCGGATTCAGTGCCCGTGGAGTGGAACCGGCCTACAGTCCCCGGTTCACCATCGACTCCTGCTGGTCATCGAGGCGACCAGTCGAGGAATCCCTGCCGGTCTGTGGACGATCGGCACCAACGGTGTCTTCTTTGCCGCCGGCAAAGACACCATCCCATCGGAGGACATCTACCGATCGACGAGTCGGTCGGTATCACCGAAGCTTTCTGCTGGTCGAGGAGCGATCAGTGGAAACGAGACCCTTCCACTGAAGGATTTTCTGCCGGTCAGCGAGGAGATCGGCACAAGTGCGTCGTTCCTCTGGTCAACAAGGAGACCAGCCGAGGATCCCCGTCGGTCAGAGGAGATCGGCACTGTCGGTGACAACCTGCGAGGACACCGAAGAGGAGAACTTCGACCAACCGTCGGTCGTAACCCCCCACCCAAACGAAGTACGTGTGACGAAGAGAAATGTCGCCTCTGAATCACACACCGAAGTTGGAGAGTAAGAAAAAGGGCAAGAAGGAGGAAGAGATGGATGACGTCAAGACCCTCATCTATCACCGTGGCCAAATCAAGAGGAAGGTCACAATGATCAACCAAACCCTGGAGGAAGCAGAGGACGATCCGACGAAGATTACGCCTTCACTTCTGAAGGTCTTCGCGAAGAGGCTGGAGCTGCACTACCAGGAGTACGAAGCAGCTCATCGAGAAGTGCTGGATGCTACACCGCCGTCCAAATTCGAGGAACAGGGCGAAATGCAGATGGCTTTCGACATGCTGCATATCGAAGCGACGGATCGACTCGAGCGGCTCTCCACGAAGCTGACTGCCGGTGGTGCCCCTGCAATGGCAACCGGCAACCCACAGGTCATCATCCAGCAACAACCGTTGCGAGCTCCGATTCCCAGCTTCGATGGGAAAGTGGAGAATTGGCCGAAGTTCCGAGCAATGTTTGAGGACATCGTCGTGCGCAGCAATGAATCTGACGCCATGAAGCTGCACCATCTGGACAAGGCCCTGATAAGCGAAGCGTCCGGATGGATTACTGCAAAGATGATCCAGGAGAATAACTTCCAGCAGACCTGGAAGCAGCTTCAAGACCAGTTCGAAAATCCTCGGGTGATCGTTGACACCCATCTGGCGGGTCTCTTGGAGCTGAAGCCGATTTCGAAGAGGAACCACAAGGACCTGCTGGAGCTGGTCAAGGCGGTCAACCGGCACATCGGAGGACTAGAGTACCAAGGCGTAAAGGTCGACGCGATGTCTGGTCTGTTGCTGACAAAGATCGTCACGGCCCGACTGGATGACCAGACACTTCAGCTGTGGGAGAGGACTCAGGAGCACGGTAAGCTGCCTGACTTCGACAAGACGATGAAATTCCTGCAGAACGAGTGTCAGGTGTTGGAGCGATTCCAGAACCGTCAACACCAAGCATCTCCAACGATGGAAGGAAGCTTCAGGCCATCCAACACGAAGTATACAAGCCAGAAAGTACACGCTGCAACCCCGACGAGCAAGCCGCAGCGTTGTCTTCTGTGTAACGAGGATCATCGCCACTTCGAGTGCCCTTTGTTCAACAAGTGGACAACAACGCAACGTACAGAGAAGGTAAAGGAGTTGAATCTATGCTTTAACTGCCTAAGTCCAGGACATCGATCCGCCAAGTGCCCATCCAGGAAGACTTGTGCGGAGTGCCAGCGAAAGCACCACACGCTTCTGCATGAGATCCCAAGGCCATCACCAGAGAAGCTCGCTCAACCGGTACAGCAGGCAAGCACAGCTCCAGTGAACCAACCGGCGTCGCCATCGACCTTCTCGATCATCGTCAAACACGGCTGTTCCGAACAACCAACCGTTGGAACAGAAGACGGTGATGCTCATGACAGCTCTGGTGAATTTGCGAGACCTCTGCAACAGGAAGGTACCCTGTCGTGTGCTTCTTGATTCTGGATCGCAGATGAGCTTCATTTCACGGAGTATGGCAGATCGTCTGGCGGTACACCGGGCTCCAACGCTTGTACCAATTACGGGAGTAGGTGCAGCCAGGACTTGCGCTCATGAGAAGTTGACAGTGGCAGTCGAATCCAGGTACACTGACTTCTCAACGATGGTCGAATGCTTGGTGATTCCCAAGGTGACAGGAGCCATCCCCACAACCCAACTGGATATCTCGAAGTGGCCGATTCCGACATCCGTGTTTCTGGCTGATCCCGAGTTCAATACGCCTGGCCAAATCGATATGCTGCTTGGCGTATCCCATTTCCTCCGACTGCTCAAATTGGGAAGAATCCAGCTGCGAGAGGACTTGCCCGACCTCCAGGAGACGCAATTTGGATGGGTGGTCGCTGGTGACGTCGAGGAAGAACAGAACGATCAGCAGTGCTATGTATCCTCAGCCAGCACACTCTCCGAGACCATGAAAAGGTTTTGGGAAGTCGAAGAAGTCAACGATGCTGATCAACCTACGGACCAGGAGGAATGCGAAAAGAAGTTTCTGGATACCCACTATCGAGACGTGGACGGCAGATATGTTGTGTCGCTGCCTTTCCGAGAATATCCTCCCCAGCTGAAGGACAACCGAGAGTTAGCCCTGCGTCGCTTCTTTTCCCTTGAAAGGCGGATGAAGAAGGATCCTGCTCTCAAACTCCAGTACAGCAAGTTCATCGACGACTATGAAGCCCTGGGACACTGCCGAAAGATCATCGAGGATTGCGATGCACCGAGTCAACCCCGGTACTACATGCCCCATCATGCGGTACTGCGTCCATCGAGCTCCAGTACAAAGCTTCGTGTGGTGTTCGATGCATCAGCCAAGGCTTCGCCATCTGACGTTGCTCTCAATCAAGCTCTTCTGGTGGGAGCAACAGTGCAGAACGACATCTTCGTGATCCTCGATCGCTTCCGGAAGCACTTCGTTGTGTTCACGGCTGATATTTCGAAGATGTATCGGCAGATTAAGGTAGTTCCAGCCCATTCGTGCTTCCAAAGGATCTTCTGGCGAGATGATCCTGCGCAACCTCTTCGGGTACTGGAGTTGACAACGGTGACGTATGGAACAGCGTGCGCTTCATTCCTCGCGACAAGGTGTTTGTTGCAGCTGAGTATCGACGAGGCCGACTCCTTTCCCATCGCTGCGAACATCATCCGAGAAGATTGCTACGTCGACGACATCTTATCTGGAGCTGATACCGTAGCCGAAGCCATCGAATGCCAGACCCAGCTTATTGGAATGCTGAAATCCGCTGGGTTCCCTGTCCATAAGTGGAGCTCCAACTCTCCGAAGCTACTTGAATGCATCCCTGAATCAGATCGTGAGGAGTTGCTGAATCTGACAGACGGCTGCGAAGGAGTCATGAAAACTCTAGGTTTGACCTGGAGTCCGCAGCGGGATGAGTTTGCATTCGTCGCTAACCATCTTGCTAACGAATCCAAACCACCGACCAAGCGATCTGTCCTTTCCGAAATCAGCAAGCTGTTTGATCCGATTGGTCTTCTATCCCCGGTAATCATTATCGCCAAACTCATCATGCAGAGGATTTGGCTAGCAGGAGTTCCGTGGGATGCGAAACTGGAGGGCGACTTGTTACAAGAATGGTTGCAATTTCGAACTTCTCTTCACAAGTAAGTAGCATCAGAATTCCTCGGTGTGTCGTAACACCGAACTACATCGCTGTTGAGGTGCATGGCTTCTCGGATGCATCGAAACTGGCATATGGAGCAGCGGTGTATCTGCGCAGCATTTTCCCTGACGGATCCGCAAGTCTAAGCTTGCTGTGCAGCAAATCGAAGGTGGCTCCTACAAAGCAAGTCACCATTCCCCGTATGGAGCTGCTGGGAGCGTTTCTCCTGGCTCGACTGGTTTCCAAGGTCCTCGGATCGCTCGACTTGAAGGTGGACAATACCATTCTCTGGACGGACAGCCAGATAGTCCTCGCTTGGCTGAAGAAACCACTGACATCCCTTCAAGTGTTCGTTCGGAATCGTATCGGGAAAATACAGGAGCTCGCCGGCCCGCTGAGTGCGCAATGGAAGTACATCTCAACGAAAGAAAATCCGGCAGACATCGTGTCACGAGGACAACTACCAGAAGCATTGCGTACCAACGATCTGTGGTGGACGGGACCCAAGTTTCTGCAGAGTGTAGAGTACGAGGCGGAGATCCCAGCAGATCTGCCTGACGATGTCATCCCGGAGATTAGAGCAACACCGATCATCGCAGCGTTGGCCATCAACCAAGATGAACTGCCTGTGTTTTCGAAGTACAGCTCATTTCGGAAACTACAGCGCGTGACTGCTCTAGTTCAGCGATTTATTCGGAACTGCCGAATAAAGAACGCCTCACAGCGCGTTACCAGTCATCGTCCAACGATTCCAGAGTTACGAGAGTCTCTGGAACTCATCGTGAAGGTTATCCAGCATGAGACGCTAGCGGATGAAATTCATCGCATGGACGCCAACGAGCCGTGCAAGCGGATCTACGCGCTGCATCCCATCTACTGCAACGGAGTTCTACGAGTCGGAGGGAGACTTCAGCATTCGAAGCTTCCATTCGCCAGCAAACATCAGTTCGTGTTACCAAAGCATCCGATCACCGATCTCATCATCAAGGCCTACCACGAGGAGCTAATGCACATCGGTCCCTCTGGTCTACTGGCGGCCCTTCGTTTGAAGTTTTGGCTGCTAGACGGACGATCATCCGTACGGAAGATTACGAGATCCTGCGTCCACTGTTTTCGTTCCAGACCAAAGGGTTCCAGCCAACTAATGGGAAGCCTGCCGTCCTGCCGAGTGACCCAAGCACATCCATTCGAAAGGACTGGCGTAGACTACGCAGGCCCGGTACTGGTCAAGGAGGGCCGGTACAAACCACGACTTGTGAAGGCCTACATTGCCGTATTTGTTTGCATGGCAACAAAGGCGGTTCATCTGGAGTTGGTCTCCGACATGACCAGCGAGGCCTTCTTAGCAGCATTCCACCGGTTTACCAGTCGGCGTGGCTTGAGCAAGGAAGTATATTCCGATAATGGGCATCTGAAGCGAACTTTGAGAGATGCCAAGCTGACTTTTGAGGAATACGCTACGGTATTAACGCAGGTGGAGGCGATCCTCAATTCTCGACCTCTTTTCTCCATGTCTGCCGACCCGTCCGATCCAGAAGTGATAACTCCTGGTCACTTTCTCGTTGGACGTCCTCTCATCGCCACCCCAGAGCCTACCTACGACGATGTACCATTGAATCGATTGTCCCGATGGCAATATTTGCAGCATCTTCGCGAGCAATTTTGGAGACAGTGGAGAAAGGATTACCTACTGAGTCTGCAACCTCGAACGAAGAACCAACAAACGAGTCCGAATATTCGTCCTGGAATGATCGTTTTGGTTGAGGAGAAAGATCTGCCATCTCAAAGCTGGAGACTTGGTAGAATAACCAACGTGTACCCTGGATCGGACAATCTTGTGCGAGCTGTCGACGTGAGGATTGGCGGAACAACATACCGACGAGCCATTTCCAAACTCTCCATTCTGCCGATCGAAGACAACTGCAATCCACATTGCAGTGCTTCAGATGACTTCCAGCCCGGGGGTGCATGTTCGCTACCGACAAGTACGCTCCGGTCGCAAATGTGCCCCACTTTCCCCTATCACGCAAGAGAAGATGGAAAACGTCAAACGCGGGAGCACCATCATCAGCAGCAAGTTGCTCACCCGCCGCCAGCACCACCATCATCGCCACTCATCGATGTAAACACGCGCTCGTGAGTGAACGCGCGCGTGCCGCCACCGCCACCGTCGGGAACTCAGCGTCATCATCATCATCGCCGTCATCGCGCGCGGAGAGAGCCGACCGCGTGTGTTGCAGTGACACCAGATTTCCGGATTGTTCTGGAGTTTTCGAATTCTTGTCGTGCAACATTTTTGAGCGCTATATAAGCAGACGCGTTCCAGCGTACTGCGAAACAGTTTTTTCTGACCCGGCAAACGGTCAAGTGTTAAGTGTACTTATAAGCGTTGGCGTGGCTTAGACAACGCCAAGTGAAGTTAATAAAGTGGTTTAAGTTAAAACCAGTGCGTTTTCTTTCCGAGGAAAGAAATTCCCCGTTTGAGGCACTGCGGAGCCCCAAACATCTAGCATAACCATACTGAGGATGAAGGGTTCGATTCCCGGTCAGTCCAGGAGATTTTCGTGAAGATAATTTCCTCGACTTCCCTGAGCATACAGTATTTTCGTGCAAGCCACACGCTATACAGATGTAAAATAGTAATTGGCAAAAGAAGTTTTTAAAAGAAAAACTGTGGAAGTGCTTGTACACTCAGCCAAATAACCTTAAGATTTCCATAAGGTCCAACTTATGAAACGGCCTTTAAATAATTCATAATGATTCGAGACACTAAAGACGTATACGTATCTTTCATATGATGCAAACACATAATTGGAATTCAAAGGAACAGCATTTAACTCGATTTTTACTCACTGTTCTAGTACTTTCACCAAACTGCAAACTGGGCTTCGTGGCCGTGCGGTTAGCGGCGTCAGTCGTCTAGGCGTTTCGTAAGCCTCGGAGTGCGGGTTCGATTCCCGCTCCAGTCGGGGAAAACTTTTCGTCGAACGGAAAATTCTCCATTGGGCCACTGGGTGTTATGTGTGTTGTCCGTTGTCTCGTGTATGTAATGTTCAGTCTGTGCAGCCTCTGGCTGAAGACGGTGTAGTGTCTTTTTTTTTTTAACACAAAACTGCCAATTGCTTGATTTCCCATTCACATGGGACTATTATGCTTTTATGTGTAGAATAATAAACAGAATATAAAATATAAATCGTCGGAAAGTCATACTTGCAATGGAAAAACAGTGTTTTATCATTAATAAAAAAATTTAAAAATATAATATTTTTCAAAAAAAAAATTGTTCTAGACCCGCCGATAGAACTTTCTCATTTAAGTCTCAAATGAAAGGGGGGACCCTTAGCTTTCGTTTGGTGGGTGTCTTAGCGATACCGATTTTTTTAAATTATTATTGTCCACCAGACACACCGTGGCGGAAGAAGCAGTATACCCGGTGTCTGTAGTTGTCGGGCAGGTCGTGCCCAAGTATTGCCCTGCGCACATGAGCCGTAGTGTCAAACCGTCACATCTTGAAAACGAACCTAATAGACGATTTGAAAAAACGATGTAGTCTCTCCTTCAGCGCACCAGATAGACCAGGATAGTAGACAATGTCGCCGTAGGTGAAACCCGGCATTACCACTGCTTGCACCACCTTGAGTCGCACCTGGGGTGACAATACTGGCGTAAAACGACGGAAAGTACGTAGGATGTTGTACGCTTTCATGGTAGTTTCGGTGACCTGCTCCGTCCATCGTAGATTGTTGTCCATAACCAGCCCAAGATTGACAACTTTGTCACTTATCTCGATGGTTTGTCCACAGAAACTGACATCGACAGCAGGAGTGACACGCCCTGTCCTGCTGAACACAATGGCCTGGGTTTTCTTCGAATTCGGGAATAGATTGTTTTCGGAAGCCCAGCGCTCGATCGAAATCAAGTCCTCGTTGACACAGTGTACTAATCTGTCTACATCTTCAATTGGTCCGGAGATGTATATCTGTAAGTCGTCTGCGTATATGTGGTACTTACACTTCAGCTTGGAGGGAAGACTGTTGATGAACAGGCTGAAAAGCAGCGCACTAAGGCATGATCCTTGTGGAGTGCCGTCTATCAGAGTCATTTCAGTGGAAATTGCTTCTCCGACTTTGACCGCTTGCCTGCGGTCGCTCAGGAAGGACTCGATCAGATGAACAGCAGATGGGTCAAATCCAAATTCCGTTTGAAGCTTCTGTAGAAGCTTCGCATGTTTGACGCAGTTGAATGCTAAGGAGAAATCCACGAGTACCATGACAGTACAGCTGTTGCCATCGAAGTTGCTGTATATGTCATGCACAACCTTCACTAGCGCGGTCCCCAAGCAACACGGCTTGTTGCTAACCCAGTAACAGCAACCTTAGTGCAATTTATTCACTGTCCGTATTATGGACGACAGAACACAATTGCTTCTTCTTTGAAACCCAAAAAGCGCAGATTCTGAATTCTTATGCAACATAAACGAGGAGGAATGATAAAAAAAGTTGTCCAGACTCGAACCATGGACACCAGGAGTATTATCTACTCACCTTACATACTACACCAAAAGCTCTGTGAGAGAATCGATGCTCAACACATCATAAAAGCTACTGAAGTTACTTGTTACTTTATTGCACCTTCTTTGTCACAAGTTAGAGAACTGTCAAAATGAAAAGACGCTCAAGTTTTCTGTAACGCATATGGAACCTAATCTGAACAAACAAACCAGAGTTAGATGTTTCATGCATGTTACATAACACATTTAATGTAAGCTGACTGTATTATCACTTGCGAGCAATACGTAAGCTCCGCCTCCACAGATCGATGTCAAACACGTGGTAATTTGTGATTTCTATGAAACAAAGCCGCAACTTTACGGATTTCGGAGTTTAAATGCAATTCAATTGACAAGATGGAAGTTTCGTGTGCTTCTAGTGCAACTCATTTAGACCAAAGCATAGCAAGCCACAATCTGCATGATGTTGCAGGTGCTGCTTGGGTCGTTGTACTGTGGTTGCTCCTATAGCCTGACTGATGTTTATCGAGAAGAGGGGGATCTGCTGTTTGAAGAAGCTCGGTGATCTGGTGGAGAAGGATCTTCTCCAGCACTTTCGAGACCGCTGGGAGAACGCTTATCGGCCTGAAGTCCTTGGGTTCACTCGGATTGGTTGCCTTCGGTATAGGTGTAACGATTGCTTTCTTCCATCCAGCTGGAAAAGTGCGCGTATCTATGATGGCGTTATATAGATTTACCAGGAGAGGAAGAACGAATGGGCACTGTTGAGTGTGCAACCGACCACGCGTTGCCCTTAGCAACCTAACTAGATATAAGTTGTATTATATTAGATCGTAGTAGGCTAAGAAATTTCAAATAAAATTCTTTCCCTTTTGTCGACGTTCTCACCCAGTAAAGACGTGTTCACGTGTAGCTCTGCCTATTTTATTAGGTTATGAGCCCAGCGCGGAAGTAAAATCTAGTTCGTTCCGAAAAGTAGTGCACGCGGTCGCGGAAATGGGTGAAGAAAAGTTGTGGCTGTTCGACGGAACCAATTTCGGAAACTGGAAATTCCGAATTGAGGTTCTGATGGAGGACAAAAATTTGCTCGACTGTCTGGAGAACGCCATCGAGGACGAGGAGTACGCGGAGGATCTCCCGGAGGACACAGCTGCTGTTAGAGCGGAGAAGAAGAAGAAACTCGACGAGCGCATGGCCAGAGACCGGAAGTGCAAAAATTTGCTCATCCACCGAATAGCAGAGGACCAACTGGATTACGTCAAGGACAAACGGACGGCGAAAGATGCGTGGGACGCCTTGAAAAACGCATTCGAGCGCGTCGGAATCGCCGGGAAGCTGTTCCTGAAGAAGCAATTCCAGGAGTTGCGGCTAAAAGAAGGCGAAAATGTGAAGGCATACCTGCTGCAGTTCGAGAAAGTGCTCCGAGAAATGAAGGCCGCCGGAGTGAAAATCGACGAGGAGGACGTCGTATGCCAGCTTTTGCTTTCGTTGCCGAAATCGTACGATGCGCTAATCACGGCGCTGGAAACCATCCAACCGGACCAGTTGACTCTGGAGTACGTTAAGAAACGGCTGATGGATGAGTCGGCAAAACGTGCGAACCAAACGTGCCACGCGGATGATCACACAGGTGAGTCGGCCTTTGCGGGGAAGAAAAGCGGGTTCAAATGCTTCGAGTGTGGCCGCTTCGGGCACAAGCGTGCGGATTGCCCCGATTTCCGTCCGGCAAGTGGCAAGGGACACGAGAAAAGCACCAAGCCGACAGCGAAAACGAACCGAAAATTCAAAAGCAGCGGTGCGCACACCACGCGTGAAAATGAAATTTCGTTCGTTGCAACCACGGGCGACGGTGCACTTTCGGCGCCTACTGCGATATCGAGCGAGCGCATCGAGTGGTTTTTGGATTCGGGTGCGACGGACCACATGGTCCGCGATAAGCTGCTGTTCGAAGAAATGCATCCACTCAAGCGAAAGGTGTCCATTTCGGTGGCCAAGTCAGGACAAGTCATCGTGGCGGAATCTGCCGGCACAATCCGTGTCGATATGGTGATCGATGGCAGAAGGCATCCGTCGGTGGTGAAAAACGTTTTGTACGTGCCCGAGTTGCAGTGCAATTAGTTCTCTGTGCGTAGGCTCGAAGACATCGGGATGACGGTGAAGATTGCTGGAGGAAAAGTGGCCATCCAGAAGGACGGGCACACTGTGTGCGTTGGCCAACGGACAGGTCAACTATACGCCCTCGACATCTACCGTCGTGGTGATGAGGATTCAGCGAGCGCGAGTGCCATGACAACGAACAATGACAGTTTTGAGCTGTGGCCCCGAGGAGCTGGAATGATCGATTCCATTCGTTCGTGACAAACCTAGGGTTCAAGCGGTCGAATGTAGACAGTTGCCTGTACCATTTGAAGTCGAACGGATCCGTCGTCTACCTGCTATTGTACGTGGACGACATCGTCATTGTTTCGGATCGGATGGAGCTGGTGGACCGGATCAAACACCAACTATCACACCAGTTTGAGATGTCCGATATGGGGGAGTTAAAACTCTTCCTTGGTTTGAAAGTGGATCGAGATTTGAGCGGAGGAAGCATGAAAATAAGCCAGCCCAAATATATCGCTGACCTCCTACAGAGATTCGGCATGGTCGACTGCAAGCCGGTAGCGACCCCGATGGAACCGAACCTGAAATTGGAAAAGAAGAAGCAAGAAGAAGGATTAACTACGAAGCCGTACAGGGAGCTCATCGGATGTTTGACGTACCTGGCACTGGCATCAAGACCGGACATCAGTGCTGCGGTGAGTTTCTTCAGCAAGTTCCAGGCCGCACCAACCGATCTCCACTGGTGCCAGCTGAAGCGCATACTGCGATACCTGAAGGGGACCATGCATCTTGGTCTGGTTTACAACCAACGTGGAGAAGATCAGCCGCTTATTGGATACGCCGATGCCGACTGGGGCAACGACCAAGAAGACCGCCGATCAATATCCGGCAACGTCTTCCAAGTTTATGGAGCTACTGTTTCGTGGATGACTCGAAAGCAAGCAACAGTATCACTTTCATCAACGGAGGCCGAGTACATCTCTCTGAGTCAAGCTGCCTGTGACGCGATTTGGCTAAAGAATCTGCTTGACGAACTTGGAGTTGCTCTACATCACCCGATCCCGTTGTTCGAAGACAACCAATCATGTACCCGCATCGCTGAGGAGCCAAGAGACCATAAGCGGATGAAGCATATCGACATTCGGTACAACTTTATCCGAGAGAAGATCCAGGACGGCGTTTTCAAGATCGTCTATAAGCCAACATCCGAGCAAGTTGCGGACATCTTCACCAAAGGACTAGGACGAGGATCGTTCGAACGGTTGCGGAAAAAGCTGGGGCTGTTCGGTTGAGCGGAGGTGTTGAGTGTGCAACCGACCACGCGTTGCCCTTAGCAACCTAACTAGATATAAGTTGTATTATATTAGATCGTAGTAGGCTAAGAAATTTCAAATAAAATTCTTTCCCTTTTGTCGACGTTCTCACCCAGTAAAGACGTGTTCACGTGTAGCTCTGCCTATTTTATTAGGCACAGCATTTTGATGAATATTATGGGGATGTTATCCGATCCAGTCGCATTGGTTGTTATTTCGTAGATTCTTTTCGAGACTTCAGCTGCATCAGTCCGCCTGAATTTGAACCGCCGAACGGCAGTGTTGCTCTGATGTATGTTGCTATCGTGACTGTACGGAGGTGGGGCTCGGGATTGTCGTGGTGGCTGAAGTTGCGTGTGGCCATCAGCAAAAAATAGGTTCAGGCACTGAACATCTATTTGGCATTCTGGTGCATTACGTTTGGAGTTGTTGTGTATGCCATCTTTTCGAAGATTGTTCCAGAGTTTCTTTGCAGGTAGGTCGGAAGAAAAATGTCTGTCTGCGTACCGTTTTTTCGAGGATGTTATCAGGGACCGCACTCTATAGCGTTTTGTGCAGTAATCTCTCCACTGAGGATCGCCGCGGGTTCTGTTGGGGTTTCTCGAATAAAGTTTGAAAGCCAAGTCCTTGAGGTGAACTGCTTGTTCGATATCTCTTGTAATCCAGGGGGTACGCTGGTCGCGTACACGAAGGTCTCTTCTGGTGCATGTTGATCAAGAAGAAGTTGCAGTTCTGTAGTTAATAGTGCCGTTTTCCTATCGATGTTGGTACACTCCAGTATTGGTAGCTTATCTCTCGCCTCGAAGTCCGCTTGTAGGCGGAGTTGGTCCACTCTACGGAAGTTTCTGAAGGTCTGTCTCTGCGGAGTTGGTTTTCTTACACGCAAGTCTGCGATTAGAAAAACCGAGAGAAAAACGACTTCGTGATCAAAGCAAGAGTTTGCTGACGACGTCGATGCCTTAATAATCGTGCCTGGAGAGTCTGTCACGAGTAAGTCAATTGTAGTAGAGGAGGTTTCAGTAATGCGGGTTGGGGGTGTTCGTAGGACAGTTAGGTTGAAGGTGTCATGGAGCCTTTTTAGACCTGTTTGATTTCCGGTTGCATGTGCAGAAGACACGTTAATGTTGTAGTCTCCGACAATGTAGATCCTGTCGAAGTTGAAATCTAGTAGGTCCAGTAGTAGTTGCTCGTATTTCTGCAGTAGAAGTTGGTTATTGGAGGATGGATTATACAACACTACCACCCCAACATTGTAGTTGTTGATTTTTGCTCTTACAGCCAGGTACTCTACACGCTGGGTAATCGCAGTAGCAGGATCAAAAGTTGATTTGATGATTGGAGTGGCCTTGATGTGTTTCGCTATGTAGAGGCCAACGCCGCCGCAGGTTTTTGCTCCACGTCCTCTTCCACAGGGAAGCGAGTGTCGGATAAAGTTATATCCGGGGATCTTGATAGGGCCGACCGGAGCACTCGCCTTAAGCTTGGTCTCGCTAATGCCGAAAAAATGATACTGTTTTTTATCCAGGATAAGCTTTACTTCGTCGATATGTCGTTCGATTCCACGCACGTTCAGATGTCCTATCCGAAGATGATTACCGTTGCTTGTCATGGTTGCGCCAACGTCTTAAGCACGTCGCAGGGGCTGGATAAATTGGAGCTGTCGACGGAAACAGCGTCGAAAAAGATTGAAGACTCGTCCGCGGCAGTATGTTCTCGTGCTTCCTTCGATGTTAGTTGCAGGAGTTGTGTGGTGTCGGTGATAGCAGTGTATCTTTTCTGATGAGGCAGTCGAACTGAAACAGAATCGTTTCGGACATACAGGGGATAGACAAAATGATCGAGATAGGCAAAATTTTCACTTTTCAAAAAGTTTTCAACTAGCTGTATCTTTTCGAAAAGTGCATCAAATATTCTCAAATTTTTACTGTAAGTTCATCAACTAGATGTGTATCAGTGGTCCAAAATTAGAAAAGATTTGGTAATTCTCCACAAAGTTATAAAGATTCTTGAAAAATGTATAATCATCCGATAGCCAACTTTGAGCTGTAATATCTCCGGATTCAGTGAACCGAATGCAATGAAATTTTGACCATTTATGACTTATATAATGAGCTATAAAAACCCATTGACTTAACTTAATATTTTTACAACAGAAGAAAATCATAACGATTAGATTATTTTTCTAATAAAACACCTGTTGCGTGTACACACGCGCAGTGGACTGTATAGGATGGATGGAATGGGGCTGGCTATTGGCCGGTTGGCCTCACCGGATGCGCTCGTCCCCGCAGAGATCGAGCCGATGGGAGCAGGAGTGGTTTGAAGCTCCTTCCCGGGGGTGCCCGCAGGCGAATGGTATCCAACTCTCAAGTGGACTATTTCAGCCTCGGTCGGCTGAGAGCACACTCCAACTGGTGACTAGAAGCTCTGGGCTCTGACACCAGAAACCAGGATTGGTTCGGATAAGGTGGATGAAACTAGAGGAATAATTTCTCTTAACTTAATTCTATTTATTGCGATCGTTAGCCGGATCGATTTACACTGACTCTGCTTTGCGCAACACGCGCATATTTATACTGTTCCCAATGCGCTCTAAAATACGGTGGAACGTTCTAGATGCGCATGTGATGATGATGGTTGACGATGACGATGATGATCGACGGATGCGCACACCGGGCGTCCTCTCTTTCTCTCTCGCTGTGTCGGCTTCGTCGGGTCACTCATCTCTCGTGTAGGTTCTCACTCGCTCGGTGCGCTCACTCGCTGCTCGCGTACGGGGGTCGCCTCAGAGAGAAACTGCTTGTTGTGGTTGGCTCGGACGGAGTGCTCGCTATCAGTATGCGCCGGCTGACTGCTAACTTCTGCTGGTTAATGGGAGCTGGGACTCGACGGGTGCAATGTGATGTTGATGGTGCGTTTTCAGTCTTCAGTTCGCTTTGCGGACTGAACATTCTCCCCCCGGAAAGAGTTATGGGCACAAGGTTTGGCTCAGAAGATGCGAGGTTGTCAAGTTCTGGTAGGGGTGCTAATTTGTGTATGGATCTCTGGTATCTTCCCGACTTTGTTTTTAAGCCTGCAACACTAAACAAACCGTCCGCTCCAGGGTACACTATATCTAAACGACCTAGCGACACAATCAATCCAGGTCTGACATCAACTCGTTCACGCAGTGTTTGGACGTATTGCCAACGGGACAAACGATTGGACGAAATATCGTTATATGACCGTTCGGGAGCAGTCAAAGAAGGGCGAACAATAATCAAGTAAGCGGGAGTTAGTGCTTCTTTATCGGGAGGGTCATTTGAGTGGGTGAAAGGCGACAAAGAGTTCAGGATTACTTCTTTTTGGCACAAGAAAGCAAACTGCTCCAAACTGTTGAGGGATGCGGACTGGTAAATCCCTTCAAGACCAAATTTCGGGGAATTCGGGGAACGGTAACAATCGACACAACTTCCTTTTACCTGGCGAACAGTGGATTTTTTGTTCAGCAACCAAAACTGTTGCTGCATGATGGAATCCACACTGGGAAGGCCCACGTGCATAGTCTCGTGATGAACTGAATGTATCAAGTTACGCGTAACAGGGCCACTGTCATGAAAATTGAGTTTATGTTCAGTCTGGAAGGGCAGTTGAGGATAAAGAATTCTTTCTCCTACTCGTAACAAGTATTTATAGAGAAAAGAATGCAGGCTGCTTCGTCGATGGTTATTGTCACCTGCCTTGACCTTTTCCATCACGCGAGAAAGTTCCTTCTGCTGCATGGCATCAACAATCTTTTTCGTCCCTTCTCGAAGTTCAGGAATCGTAGGAATGGGAGCAAACACATAATCGAGTGTTTTCTTACGAGAATTTGACAAGAAATGCAGATAGTCAGACAGAACACACTGAGTTTTACGGAACGATTCAAACTTCGTCAAAACAGGGAATTCCAGTCTTTCTTCGTCGCTTGGAATAACTGGACAGTTGGTTTTGAATAACACTGTGTGAAGAAATTGCGGATCTTTAAACCACGTTCTCTCATGTATACCAAATATTTCACTTTGGGGAATCGGGTAATCGTGATGGCTATGATGCCATTCCTTTATGTCGGGTGGATCATTGGGCAAACAAGTAGGATTTGACGACAGATCAGCACTGTCTCTCAACGGTAACTGAGCGTAACAACAAATGATTTCACTTCGAGGAAAAGTTGATAAGGAATATTGACCACACTTGTCCCTGTCAGCAGCTGGTACTAGCTCAGAAGCAACACTCTCAGTTTCCCAGAATTTTTGCTGTAGCTGATTTACCGGATCCACGCTTACAGCAAATGATCGTAAATCGATTGTTTCATTCGGATGATTACAGTAGCTTCCTCCTACCAGCCAACCAAAATGAGAATCGTGAAGTCCAGGGAGATTGTCAGACAACTTTAAATGACCAGATTTCACAATGTCATGGAAATGATCCATTCCAATAAGCATATCGATGGTGTTTGCTTTATGGAAACTGGGATCCGCAAGCTCGATACCAGGGGGAATGTTCCAAGAGTCAACGTTGATTGTGAAGGAAGGAAGAAGACCAGTGATCTTGGGCGACACCAGACAAGACAGTGATAACGTAAAGTTATTGCATCTGGAGCTAACTTGGACGGTACATAGTTGCTTAGCGGTTGATTTAGCACTTCCAATACCAGTTATAGGAATACTCACCTCGCTAGTTGGAATCTTCAACACATTGGCCAAACCCTGCGTAATAAAGCTCACCTGTGAACCACAATCAAGGAGAGCTCTACACGGATGCGGCTGCAGATCCTCATCCATTACGTTGACCACAGCGGTGAGCAGGAACACTTGACTTGTCGACTGAACTGGAACCGGTGAATGAACGGCATTCGTCAACGCGCCACTGTCCGGAGGCTTGCTCGATGGAACTGGAGTCGGCACTGGAGCTGCAGGGGCTTGAGCTGAAACTAGACTTGGTTGTTGCGTGGGCTGCTTCACTTCGCTGATATCCCTTGATGGCTGAGTCCTCTCGTCCTGGTGTAGTAGTGAATGATGTCTTCGGTTGCATTTCAAGCAGGATTTCTTCGACGTACAATCTGTTACACGGTGGCCTCGCCGAAGACAATTGTAGCAGCAGTTGTTCTCCTTAACCTTGGCGATTCTCTGATCAACTGACAGTCCGTTGAACACCGAGCACTTGAACGAAAAATGATCCTCGGTGCAGAATTCACAGCGTTGAACTTGTGGGGCTGAGGTCGTAGCGGTATTTATCTTCGATGGTAGATGACTCGATGGTGTCGGCTTGGCTGATAGTCGACGTTTGGGTTCAATACTTTCGCTGGACGACTGACATCTTTCCAACACAGAAACGCGCTCCTTTAGAAAGTCGATGGTTTCGTCGTACACGGGTAGTTCGCCTTTCCTGACAGTTGATTCCCACAACTTTTTGGTTTCATCGTCCAGAGCTCGAGCGATCAGGAACAACAGCATGTACTCGGCAATATCTGCGAAATCTTGCCCGAGGAACTTGAGATTCTCCACGTGTCCATCGAAGGATTCCACCAACGTCCTTAACTCACTGAAGGAATCTGTGGTGAGCTTCTTCACCCCCAGCAGGCTTGCCAAATGTCGGTCAATCATCCTGTCGGAAAAGCGCTCATCGAGTAGTTGCCTGGCTCGTGCGTAGTTGCCGTCGGTTATTGTTTTGGCATCAATGAGACCGGCGGCGTCCCCAATCAGAGCCTTTTCGAGGTGGTAGAGTTTGATGCGGTCTGGCTCGCTGCTCTTATCGACCACATCACGAAACATAACCTTGAACTTCTCCCAGTTCTCATACCTTCCGTCGAATGTAGGTAGAGCACGCGGGAGGGGAGCTTGAATGAATACCGGTTGCTGATTCGGATTAGGCGATATCTGTTCTGCTTTGGCTGCGGCGAACTTGTCCATCCAACTTTCGAGAACCATGGACACTTCTTCGTACATGTCCGTAAACCTGACGTAGCACTCGTCTTGCTCCTCACGTTTGTCTGATGGGGACAGGGCGATGATTTCTTGGTGGAATTTGGCAAACTCGGCATGGGAACTTTCGACGCTGCGCTGATACACCTTTACCTGGGCTGGGGTCAGTTCCACGTTGTCTGCATCGGATTTCTCCAGAATGGTCTGGATTCTGCTTACATTACGTTGTGCTGCTCCACGGTTGTGTAGCAGCGCCCCCAGATCACCGTCCTCAGCTAGATCTGGAACCTTCTTCGTCGGTGTTCTCTTGGGTGGCATCTTGTTCACTTTTGCACGAATCGAAATTACTCAACACTACGCGGTATCAGTTCACAGGTACCGACGCGTCTGTCGCAACGGAAGGAAGAAACAACACACGAACTCCGGAGCGACGAATACGAAACAACACGCGACGGTAGAATCGAACAAATATCACACACTGTCTCTTAACAGGATACACACGGGAACCGACGCGTTTGCCGCAACAGATTTCGTTTCCGAGGCGACGAATTCAAACTCTACGCGACGGGCTATCACACCACGTTGTCCAAGCCACGTGGACGCTTCTAGAATTTCACACTTCAGGTACACTCACGGTAACCGACGCGTATGCCGCAACGGATGTCGTTTTCGAGGCGACGGAAAAAAACTCGACGCGACGGGGAAATCACTTCTCGAATCACACGATCCCGCGCTGTCCAAGCCACGCGGGACGCTTATCAAACCACACACTTGTTCGGATGCACTCACGGTAACCGACGCGTTTGCCGCAACGGAAGGCGTTTCCGAGACGACGGATTCACACTCTACGCGACGGGGGAACACTCCACGTTGTCCAAGCCACGTGGAACGCTTCTGGAATAGTACACTCTTCACGGGATACACACACGGTAACCGACGCGTCTGCCGCAACGGATAGCGTTTCCGAGGCGACGGAAACAAACGCGACGGCGACAACACTTCTAGAATCACACGCTTCCGCGTTGTCCGAGCCACGCAGAACGCTCACACTTCACGCTGTTGAAGCCGCGTGAACGCTTTTGGAACTGCACACCACCGCGTTGTCTGAGCCACGCGGAACGCTCTTGAACTGCCGGATCGTATATCCGGTTCGAAGGACCAATAAATGTTGCGTGTACACACGCGCAGTGGACTGTATAGGATGGATGGAATGGGGCTGGCTATTGGCCGGTTGGCCTCACCGGATGCGCTCGTCCCCGCAGAGATCGAGCCGATGGGAGCAGGAGTGGTTTGAAGCTCCTTCCCGGGGGTGCCCGCAGGCGAATGGTATCCAACTCTCAAGTGGACTATTTCAGCCTCGGTCGGCTGAGAGCACACTCCAACTGGTGACTAGAAGCTCTGGGCTCTGACACCAGAAACCAGGATTGGTTCGGATAAGGTGGATGAAACTAGAGGAATAATTTCTCTTAACTTAATTCTATTTATTGCGATCGTTAGCCGGATCGATTTACACTGACTCTGCTTTGCGCAACACGCGCATATTTATACTGTTCCCAATGCGCTCTAAAATACGGTGGAACGTTCTAGATGCGCATGTGATGATGATGGTTGACGATGACGATGATGATCGACGGATGCGCACACCGGGCGTCCTCTCTTTCTCTCTCGCTGTGTCGGCTTCGTCGGGTCACTCATCTCTCGTGTAGGTTCTCACTCGCTCGGTGCGCTCACTCGCTGCTCGCGTACGGGGGTCGCCTCAGAGAGAAACTGCTTGTTGTGGTTGGCTCGGACGGAGTGCTCGCTATCAGTATGCGCCGGCTGACTGCTAACTTCTGCTGGTTGATGGGAGCTGGGACTCGACGGGTGCAATGTGATGTTGATGGTGCGTTTTCAGTCTTCAGTTCGCTTTGCGGACTGAACAACACCAAATTATCTAAAATATCAACATCGTTTCAAAATTCAAGATGCAAATAATAGTCATTTAATTTCCCTCTAATTGACTTATATATAAATGTGTTTTGAAGGAAAGTAACAACATAGCCACCAATAAATTGAAAAAGTAATAAAATGCATATTAAAAATAGACCAATTTACTAAAAAATCGTGAAAAAATTAAAATCGCTGTAATTTTGTCCCTTGTTAAAAATTTCAAGTTAAGTCAAATGTTTTCCAGAGTTCATTATATAAGTCATAAATGGTCAAAATTTCATTTCAATCGGTTCATTGAATCCGGAGATATAACAGCTCAAAGTTGGCTATCGGATGATTTTACCTTTTTCAAGAATATTCATAACTTCGTGGAGAATGACCCGATCTTTTCCAAATTTGAACCACTGATGCACAACTAGTTGATGCACTCACAGTAAAATTTTGAGAATATTTGATGCACTTTTCGAAAAGTTACAGCAAGTTGAACATTTTTTGGAAAGTGAAAATTTTGCTTGTCCCGATCATTTTGTCTATCCCCTGTATACCGATTCCACCAGCTGTCTTTGTTTGAGGCGTAATGCAAGGTTTCTGATCCGAAAAGATTGAACTGAAAGCACTTCGTTCAAAGTGAATCTGTACTCCAAATCAAGTCCAGTCTGTAGCGTAGATAGTTTGGCCCGTTTGTGGTTGTCGAAGTAAGTCTTGAGCAGCCTGTCCTTGACGTCCCTGTTGCTGAAAACGACAATGATGGTTGGCGAAATAGAACGATCACTCCACTTAGAAGGCTTTGCTGGGATCCTGAAGCAGTCGACAATGTGCGATTCTGAATCGCTAATTCCGAGAAAATTTAGGACCGCTCGAACAAGATCTTTAACGTTTTCCCCAGCACGGTAGGGGATCTTGTTAATGGCGATTCTGTTTTGATTCACAGTTTGTAGGCAGGTGTTCGCTAATTTAGCACCAGATTGGATAACATCGAGCTTTGTCTCGAGGGACTCGACCAGTTCTCTTTGTACCGAATGACGTTCGCGAATTTGATCGGAAGATTGGAGCTGATTTCGCAGGTTATCAGTTTGTTTTTTCCAAGCCTTTCGACTAGCTTCGAGTTCTGTTTGCAGCTTTGTCAGTTTTTCTGACAGTTCACTAATGGTATCGTTTACTTTAGCGATATCGTTGCTGGTCGCGGAGGGGGAGGTTACCAATTGCTTTTGGATGAGGGTTCCGAGTATGGTACACTTTTCGCAAAAATACCAGTAGTTGACGATTTCTTCGAGAGGTAGATTACTTGCACGTATACAAATGGTGTGGAACCACTTGCAACAGCTGTCGCAGCAGATCCAGCTGACGGGCTGATTCTTCTTTTTTCCTTTTCTTCCTTTGGTTGGTTCTTCCTGCCCGCAACTTGAACAGATGTCTTTCGCCATGTACAGTTCACGGAAAGTTTTGGAGGTTAGGGACGCGACGCGAAGTTTTCGAAAGAAAAACTATAGTTTAACAGATTCCGCCCACACAAAAGTTCCCACAAACGTGTTTTACGTGATCGCGATAACACTAGACGACCGCGGCAGTTGAAATTATTGATTTTACTGAAACTTTTACAGCTTTTTGGAAAGAAAATACACACGGTTAGATAGAAAAATGCTAAAATGCATATAATTCACACTAAAACCATATTCGATCTGCCCACCCCTTGGAATGCATATGTTGAATTTATTCAAGCAATATATTGATGATGTATGCATTGAAATGCATATATCAGAAATATTCGAGGTTGAATGCATATTTGATTTTGTTTTTGTTTTTTCTCGATTATCAGAACAAAAATAGAGGAAACATAGATAACTTAAGCTCGGAATAAACAAAACGAGAAATTATCCTTTTATTTCCATCTCCTTATTAAAATACAATTCAATATTAAAGTAGAATTCACTTAGCACTTATTTTTATTAATCGACGAAGCCGGTGATATGCAGAGCCCATCGATTGGATGCACCGGATATTCCGTGTAAGGTTCCTCCACAGTTTCTTGTTGTTCTCACTTCTCTGGAATAATTCAGCAACGGCATCTGGAACGGCATCCGTAAGCATGTCCGGAAGTCTGCTGCGCTCGCTGCTACGGAAATAAAGCATTTTAATTTCTACTAGAAAAATGTTCAACTTATACTTACCAAAATTTAACAAATCGCGTTCGGTGATAGTCCACGGTCTTCCTATAGTGTTGAGGGCGGATCATGTAGTACACCGTCCACAAATTGAACTTTTGCGCACACTTTATGAACAAATCGCGAACAAGGAGAACAATTTTGAACGACGCGATGGCGGCAGCTGTCGGTTGGCCGATTAAAATTTCAATTAAGTCCAAAGTGTAACTATAATGACTTGATATTCTTCAAAACTGTAATAAATGCAAGATATCCCAAGTAATGCATAATAAAAATGATGCTATGCATAAATTTTATGCATTGCAACGGTTAAAGCAGCTAAATGATATTTTTTATTATATAATAAGCTAAAAGGCATATTCGGTTTTCTCCGTGCAGAGCTCGTGAAAAAACGTTGTTGCCGAGCGCAGTGCTGCCAGATGCCAGGGGCAACGGAAATTGTTAATTTTTTTATTGACCGTCCAGTTCCAAACTGTTCACGACCGTTCGAAACAGTCGGCGTTTCAAACGGTCGGTGACGGATTTGACAGCAGAAATGAGCGAGAAAGATTTCGCGCGCAAACGCGTTTTCAAAAACATCCAATTGGTGGAACAAGGACAGCTAACCGGTCGTCCTGATCAGCTGTTGCCGGCAGCCAAGCCGCCAGCTTTTTGGCGCGGAAGTCGGGGGGTGTTCAGATGCAATGTTTATCACTCAACAAATGTATGAAAATAGTTTTTTTTCGCAATAAACGTTTTAAATGTTTTAAAGTGAGGTTGATTAAATGCAATTTATATTATTTCCAAGATAATTTCCAATGTTTGTTATTCTGAAGACCTATACGTTTGAAATAATGATGTGCTTGAACAAAGTTGCTGACTAATTGGTTTCTGTAGAATACATCGAGAATCCCCTCGATATTCGACGACTGTTCTGAACAGTTTCACAAACAGTCGGGATAATCCAACTTTGAACTGAATACACAATATGTCTTTACTTATGAGATTTTCAGCCCGAGGCTGGTTCATCTCAGAATTGTTAAATTCTAAAAAGTTGCTTTAAATTGAAAAGTTATGATATTACAAGAATTTGAAGAAGATAAATAATGTAGGAGTGTTAAAACATTGGATAACAATTTTCAAGTAACATTTATCATTACAAGTTTATCATGTACAAGAAAATTACTGAAAACTTTTAAAATTGTTCAATTGTATATCGAAAGTAAAAAATAAAAATAAATAAAAATAATTGATGATATCCTTTATTGTTTTCATTGACGCGCTCACGCGCTCTTACTAATACCATCATAAGCTGTCAACAAATTGCACCGAAACCGTTCGTTTTTCCGGTGTCAATTGCTACACCGGTGCAGTGCACCGTCGGGAATAAACGAATTCGACATTAGACAGCTCAAAAATTGAGGGGAAAAAATTTGAGAACTGTCAAGTTTAAGTGCGAACTATTGAGTGTGTAACATTATCTTATTACCCAAACCCAATTGATTCACTATGAGAGTGTAAAGAGAAGAAACGTCAAAATAAATTTTCATTCTGTTGTTGTTCTATTCGAAACCACTCGTGTTTGCGTTTTACTCTGCGATTGAAAGAATTCAATAGGTTATGTGTCCAGTTTTGCGCGATTGAATTTTTCGTCGGTTTTTCGGCGGTTTTCGTTCTCCGGGAATAGTTCGCGAAAAGAAAACTTCGTGTCGTGCGTGATGGAGGAGGAAACGAGAAGTTTCCGCATCAAACCGTTCGATGGAGTCGGTTTCAATAATTGGAGTTTCCGCATGCGGGCTTACCTCCAGCAACTAGAAGTGCTGCATTGCGTGGAGAGAAGCGCGGAAGAAGAAGATTTTTGGAACACTCCCACAACGGCGACGGCAGAGGTGAAAGCGGCGGATGAGATACGGAGAGCGGCGCGAGTGAGACAAGACAACAAATGTCGGTCTGTGCTGATACAGTCGGTTGCGGACAGTCACCTTGAGTACGTCAAGGACAAGGTGTCGCCGAAACAGATCTGGGACGGTCTGCACGATATCTTCGAGCGGAAAAGCATAACAAACAGATTTCTGCTGAAGCGGCAGCTGCTCTCTATGCGGTACAACGAAGGTGACAAGCTACAGGATCATTTCTTGCGATTTGATCAGCTGGTGCGAGAGATAAAGGGAGCCGGAGCACGAATGGACGAAGAGGACGTAATTTGCCATCTGATGTTAACGATGCCGGAATCGTTTGACGCCGTCACCACGGCGATGGAGGCAATTTCGGAAAGGTTGACGATGGATCTGGTGCGCCGGAAGTATCTCGATGTTGAGGCCAAACGGAGAGGACAGCGGCTGGAAGGCGAAGCGGCGGAGAGTTCTGCTTTTATCGGGAAATCCAAAGGCAAACTGAAGTGCTTCGGCTGCAGGGAGTTTGGGCACAAACGCGCCCAGTGTCCGAAATTCAGCGAGAAGAAAAACAGTGTGCCAAAGTCAGCGAAGAAAAGTGACATCCAAAAGGCGAATGTGGGAGCAAGAACGGTATCATTTGTTGCTGCTAAGACCCACCAAGAGGTGGCCGCGACGAGTGAAGTGTCTGCGACGCGATGGTTTTTGGACAGTGGGGCGTCCGATCACATGTCCAATGACAAGACATTGTTTTCGAGCATGGAAAAGTTAGATCGTCCGATCGAGATTCTGAATGCGAAGAACGGTGTGAGCTTGCTTCCCGAATAAAAAATACAGTAGAAAAACCGAACGTTGTATTGTAACAGTACTATTTAAAACCATATTTTTACAATAGACACTACTGTAAAAATAAAAATACAAAAACAATAAAATGTAATGTACAGTACCATACAGTAAATTGTAAATAAGATTTTTACAATATACTATACGGGTGGTTAAGTATCGTAACAATATAAAAAAATATTTTTCTCCATATATATTTTTTTGCAAAACCATACATTATATTGTAAATGAATTGTTATAAATACTGATACGTGGGTTTTAATAAACCGTACATTGTATGGTACACATATGGTTTCAAACAATAAAATGTACCGTAAATATATTGTTTTTAACTGTAGTTTCAGTACCGGTTATACATTTAATTAAATGGTTTTGGAATGGTTCTCTTTTGTTATGTTGTGTTGGTTTACATTACATAAACCAAATAATGTTATATTATCTTGTCATTTTCCTTCTATTAATGGCATCTCAGGCTTACTAGCATTATGAGATACGCTTTGGAAATTCTCCAGAGCGTTTTGGATAACCCTTCATATATTGGATCGCCCACGTCCAAGTCTGAGTCGAGGTCAGAGTAGTCTCTGATTGCATTAACAGTTGAAGCTTAGGCTCCCATGCCCCACCAGCCAGATAACTGGGTTTCGCAAACTAAGCATTATTTGTGGCAACACTTTGAGCGGCATGATGGAACTATGCCGAGCGCGCTAAGTATTATTAGACCACTAATGTAGTTGCATGAAGTGGGTGACGAGGTACATAAGTATCATTACAGCGTGCTTAACCGTTATTGCAATATTGAGGCTCCAGTTTGACTAAAGTTCGAAATACACGGAAATACATAACAACTCATGAGAAAACTGTCAAGTTCGATTCAAGTATAAGTTAGGTTAAAAAGCGAACCCGCAGACGAACCTATATTAAAAGTCATTTCAGTGTTCAGTCCAGTTCATGTGTTAAAGATGGCTCTACGTCAAAGATAAAGTTTGTCAATCGCATTTGATTCGATTGTGGTCGAAGGCAAGTTCACATGAGAGAAGAGGAGGAAATTCCCCTAAATGCAAATACAGAAATAATAGTGTTGATGATGAACTCATCCACTGATTTACGGTAATCTGACCTGCATCATTCCGGGTTGGCCTACATTCTTATTTCTCTCATCGCACTCTACACACCTAGCCCGCCATATCTCTTGGACCCCTGCTTGGACCTGCAGTTCTTAGGATAGGACATTTGGTTTACCACTGATTTAAACATGTTATTGATTTTCAATTGATGTTTCAACTTATTCACTTTTTTCTCTTTCCTATGAAAGCTTTCCTTTGCATTAAAAAAGTCACAAACATCAACAAAACAAAGCACGGAAAAAATGTTAAACTGAATAAATTCTGGTGTTCGATTTTAATAGGTCGAATCTGCATATGAATCACAGCAAACATACGACCTATTCAAATCGAACACCAGAAAAATAAAAAATTCACGGTAAAATAATGTTTCGGAAAAGTGAATGGTTCAAACGTAAGAAAAACAGTATAATATATTGTTACATAAAAATTCAATGTAAATGTATAGTATAGCGAACCATTTCATCACAATACACTTTATTGTAGCTGGTACACTGTATGATGCAGAAATGGTTTTCACCATAGACCCTATGGTTAGTTTTTATCCGGGTTGCTGGCTATAGGGGTCGTGTTACTACTAGTGCTTTAGTGGGTGGCGAAAAGATCCAAATCACTATGGAAGACGTTTTGTACATTCCGGATCTGTCACTGAACTTGCTCTCGTTGCGTCGGCTGGAAAATTACGGGAAAAAGGTTGTGTTTTTCGGCGGAAAAGTGAGTGTCGAAGACGAAGAGGGGGTAGTGGCCACCGGAAGGCAACTTGGACGTCTGTACTGTATGGATTTTGTGTGTGAAAAAGAGAAGCCTGATGATCAAGCACTAGTGAGTGGGCGGGTTTGCAAGAGCTTGGAAGTGTGACACTATCGATTCGGGCATCTCGGCAATGAGAATCTCATGAAGCTTGTGCGGAACGAAATGGTCGAAGGAATGCCGGTTGAAATCGCGCGCGGTAAAGCTGAGAAGTTCGTGTGTGAACCGTGCATTAGTGCGAAGCAGACGCGTGAACCGCGTCCAGAGATGTTGGAGGGGATCATTGGAGGACTTTTTCCGCGTCATGATCCTAGTCCTTGGCCTCCTTTCGTAGGACAGCCGGGGACTGGGGCTGGCGATGAGGAAAGGGTCACCGATGTGGAACTTGCGGGGATAGCTAAGTCCCTTAGCGTAGGTAAGGCCCCAGGTCCGGACGGAGTTCCGAACCTGGCCTTAAAAGTAGCTATTGCAGAGGCTCCCGAGATGTTCAGGTCTGCTATGCAGAAATGCCTGGACGAGGGAGTTTTCCCAGAAGCTTGGAAGAGGCAGAGCCTGGTACTATTGCCAAAGGCGGGGAAACCACCCGGAGACCCGTCGGCATATAGACCAATATGCTTGATTGACACGGCGGGGAAGGTGCTCGAAAAGATCATCCTCAATAGAATGTTGCGGTTCACTGAGGGCGTAAATGGTCTTTCGAGCAACCAGTATGGCTTCCGGAAGGGGAGGTCCACCGTAGACGCTATCTTGTCGGTTACAAAAACCGCCGAGAAAGCACTCGAGCCTAAGAGGAGGGGAATTCGCTTCTGCGGGGTAGTGACTCTGGATGTAAGGAATGCATTTAATAGCGCCAGTTGGGCTGCTATTGCCGATGCGCTCTTGCGTCTGGGGATACCGGAGTACTTGTACAAGATTCTCGGAAGCTACTTTCAGAATCGCGTACTAGTATACGACACGGAGGTGGGTCGGAAGTGCTTTCACATAACCTCAGGAGTCCCGCAAGGTTCCATCCTGGGTCCGGTGTTATGGAATGTCATGTACGACGAGGTGTTGAGGTTGGAGTACCCAGTGGGAGTGGTGGTTGTCGGATTTGCCGACGATATTACGCTCGAAGTCTACGGTGAAACGATCGAGGAGGTGAAGTTGACTACCGACCACTCGATCAAGGTTGTGGAGGCGTGGATGCGGTCCAGAAAACTGGAGCTGGCTCACCACAAGACAGAGGTGACGGTTGTTAACAACATGCAGTCGGCGCAGCAGACGGAGATCAGTGTAGGAGAGTGCACTATCCTGTCGAAGCGCTCTGTCAAGCACTTGGGCGTGATGATCGACGATAAGCTTACCTTCGGTAGCCACTTCGATTATGCCTGTAAAAGAGCCTCCACAGCTATTGCGGCACTGTCCCGGATGATGTCCAATAGCTCAGCGGTGTACGCCAGTAAGCGCAAGCTTCTGGCTAGTGTTGCTACGTCCATACTTAGGTATGGCGGCCCGGCGTGGGGTACCGCGCTAAGTACTGAATGCTACCGACGGAAGCTGGAAAGTACTTACAGGCTTATGTGTCTGAGGGTTGCAAGCGCGTACCGTACCGTGTCACACGACGCTCTCTGTGTCATTACTGGTATGGTGCCAATCAGCATTCTTATCAGTGAGGACATGGAGTGCTTCGAAATGCGCGGCACAAGAGGCATACGCAAGACTGTCAGGATGGCCTCTATGGTCAAATGGCAGCGCGCGTGGGACAGTTCCACCAAAGGAAGGTGGACCCATAGGTTGATACCGAGGGTAGATAGTTGGATTAATAGGCGCCATGGGGAAGTTTCATTCCACCTGACACAGGTCCTTACAGGTCATGGTTGCTTCCGACAGTATCTACACCGTTTCGGGCATGCGGATTCTCCCGAATGCCCAGTGTGCAATGGTTTAGAGGAAACGGCGGAACACGTTTTGTTCGTGTGCCCGCGTTTTCGTACAATGCGTGACCGCATGCTTGCCACATGCGGGGAGGACACAACTCCGGACAACTTGGTCCAGAGAATGTGTAGGGATGAGATTAGCTGGAATGCCGTTTCAACGGCTATCACCCATATCGTCTGGGAGCTACAAAGGAGGTGGCGCGTGGACTCGGAGAATGGCTAGTCCAGATGCAGTACAAGAGGTGGTCCAGGGATTCGAAGTCGGCTTCGTAGGTCATACCGGTGCCCTGCGGTCGAGATCGACCCTTACAGCGATTAAGTGGCCGCGGAGAGGAAGTCCCGGTAGCGGTGCTGTCGTGGCGTCAGTCTACTGGGTTGGATCTGAGCCCGCGGTTGGAAAGGGGTCCCCGGCAAGGGTCGGGGTAGGTGAGACCCTGCTGTCTGCAACCTACGGATGCATCTGATAAGGCCTGAAGGGTAGTGATACCCTTGCCTTCAGCAGGTCAGATCGGGTTGCATGTGGGCATCAGTTCTTGATGTCCGCGCAGCAGTAGGGCGCGGGCGGGGTTGACCCTGCCCGCCTTCCGAGGACAAAGGGAGTGGCGAGGACCACTCGGGAAACTGGCTAAGCGCCAGCAGGCTATCGTGATGGACTCTCCAGAGCGAGTCATCGATGTTCGTTGCTGCTAGGCTACGGCAGCTAACCTTGAGGGTGCGATATGCACTAGCCCCTCTCTGAAGCAATACCTTCTTGGTGGTTCCGGAGAGACGTAGGGTTTGGCGACCATAGGAATGTGTTTTAGTGGGTCGAGGAGAGAGTAGTCCTGGCTTCTACCGGCATTGTAGAAGACGGCCTCAACCCCACACTACCCTAACCTTCCTGTTAGGGTGTCTGATGAGCAGATTTATCCCCCTATGGTTTAGAAGGAAAAAAAAAAGACGCGTGAACCGTTCGAGCCCCGATCGGAGAAACGTGCTAATAGCACCGACTAAACCGACGTGCCACTCGATTCCGAGACTTGACCGAAATAAATACACGGTAAATTCAAATTGCAGTGATCGCTAGTGTCAAATTGAAAGTGACGTTTAGCCCGTCATGACATTTATACAGCCGGCGTCGCGGCGTCTTGATCAAACGCTGTGTAAACAAAAACACGTGATGGCCAGTATTGTCAATCTGTAGCTACGCGTTGCCTCAGAATGGAGCATTACGGCAATTACGGCATACTTAAGAATTTTGGGAAGCAATTAAGGATGTTATATTAAATGTCCCAGCGTGAAAATAAATTCAAACATTGGTGGCTGTTACCGTCTGCACACTATATTCCCATCGAATTGTGCAAGCGTCGCGACGATGATGCTGCTCCTGCTGCCGTTTTAGTGACGCTGACTGGGCTGACTACTATTTCAACTTTTATTTGAAAAAATAAAATCTCCCAGAAGTCAATACTTATATGAATTAGGCCTAATAATAAATTGTGCTTTCGGAAAATTAAGATATGAAATTGTGTTCTGATGTGGCTGCAGTATGATGAAGGCATGACCGACGACGACGGCGACGCCGCGGAATACAAACAAACACTCTACGTTTAATTCAATCAAAGTATGAAATTCTGTAAGATTATTGAGTCTTTTACGCTCCTCAAAAGTTTTGTTTTGAACACAGTTTGTGAATCTATCTTTTCTTAGTTTATCATGAGAAATTTTAGTAATTATTATGAAATAAACAGCATTATCGAATGTTTGAAAAATTTGTTCATTCCAGCACACCTATGGGTGGCATTATTTAAGAGTGTTCGAAATATTTCGGCCAAAATAGTTCCGAACCAAAATCAACAGATGGCGCTATTTTTCAACGGTTTTTATTTTAAAATTTTGGACAAAAATTTCATGAACCTTGGCACTAGCTGGCATGTCGGTTCGTCGGTGCTAATGGGCCCCTCGAAATCGTTCATAGTGATGTTTGTGGCCCCATCACTCCACTCTCTTGGGATGGCCACTTGTATTTTGTCACGTTCACGGACGACTATACGCACCTGGCGGTAGTGTACCTCATGCGGCATAAGGATGAAGTGTTGGACCGGCTGATCGAGTACGAGGCGATGGTGACGGCGCATTTCGGAACGAAGATTGCGCGTTTCCGAAGTGATAACGGCGGTGAGTATACCGGAAGGGCTGTGAAGAAGTTTTATAGGCAGAAAGGCATACGGCTGGAGACAACGGTGCCTTATACGCCCGAGCAAAATGGGGTCAGTGAACGGCTTAACCGTACAGCTGTAGAAAAAGTGCGTGCAATGCTCGAAGCAAGTGAACTTTCGAAGAGAATGTGGGGTGAGGCGTTGTACACTGCGATATATTTGCTGAACCGAAGCCCGAGTGCAGCAGTGGAAGGTGACATTACGCCATACGAGGCGTGGTACCACAGGAGGCCGAACGTGTCGAACCTCCGTGTATTCGGCAGTGAGTGTTTTGTTCATGTTCCAAAGGCGTTACGGAAGAAGCTTGATTCGAAGAGCCAGAAGGCGATCTTCGTTGGCTACGCGCCGAATGGGTTTCGTTGTTGGGATGGTGAAAAGGTGTTTGTGGCCAGAGATGTCACCTTCAATGAGTCTCAGTTCGGAAAAGTGGTTGCAAAGAACGATACAAATCGAAACGAAGAAGTGATTATTACGGAGTGTTCGGGAAATCATGGAGGTGCTCGTGTTCATTGGCGTAGCTAGGGGGGGTTCCGGGGGTGCCTGGCACCCCCTAGAATAAATTTGGCACCCCCCAGAATAAATTTGGCACCCCCTAGAATTTTTCCTTGGCAAACACTTAAATTTGAAAACTTCACCCGATAATTCCAATATTTATTAATGGAGCATTTGAACAAAACATACACTACACCCAGAATTACTTCATTACCTGTTTTACTTTTAAGAGTTTTAGATTGGTAAGATTAATATCAACAGGCTTATATTTTGTAAATTATACACTCACGTAGCACCAATTTTACCCCAGCTGATTAGTTTGTTTAGATAAGAGGCTACGTGCACTATAAAATGTGTGTATCTATGCAGGAGGTATCAAGGCTTTGATCGTGGAAGATCCAGAATGATTTTTTGTGACTGCTCTGGGCATAATTTTCTGGAGTTGGCCATTAGCTTAGTTGGTTTTATTAGAAAGCTTTTAATCTACAGCGAATTCGTTTGAATAAAGCTTATACTTATATAATATTGAGCGCGTTATATCGCAAGTAAGTTTTTTCGGTAAAAAAGACCAAAAGAGGTTAATACCATCAAGCATCCAAAATAAAAAGTTTAAGGTTTTGGTCACCAAAATGTTGCTTGGAATGTGGGCTTCTGACGGTTCACTTATTTAATAGAAAATATATTTCTCAAACAAAATTTCAAGATTATTTCTTTCCAGCTATAGCTTATTATAAATACTCTAGCTCCATAGGCTGTGTTGCAAAGCCATGCTCGAATACAACAAACAGAAATACATTTATTGCTCAGTACGCCTTATTTTGGAGCTCCCGCAGTCATGCCTCCCAATCAGTTTGAACGGTAATTTCAATAACTGGGCCATTTTTCATCCGATTTGCGTAGGCTTCATACCAATAAATTCTTCTAGCCTTCTAGGTGAATGTGGAATATAGATTTTACCAAAACTATATTTTTCAGAACTTCAAAAAGTCAGTACACACTGAAATAACGTAGCATGCATACACAAATTTTGCATTTAGAGAGCAGGAGATGCTTAATTTAAAGACATTGAAATCTTCTCAATATGACGTATAATGTAGGAAATGTATTTTTTTGATTTCGAACTTAACATTTATCGCGCCAATCTATTTGTTTTCTAGCTTGTAAACCATCCTGTGTACCCACAGGTGAACCATTTTCCAGATTAATTGTTGGAAGTATGAACTCTGTAAACTGCTAAGTAATCATTAAACTACATAAACACAATACAGCAAATTTGTATTTTCTGATCCAACACAGTATTCAGTGAAACAACGCCCGTGTTTTATTACGTAAAACCTATCAATATAAATTTCCTACATTGCAAGCTCTTGTACCTTAGAGGCAAATGTCGCATTGCGGTAAAGCCTCTTAAAAAAAAGCTCCTGTATTTTATGATGATTTTGTTGTTTTTAAAATTAACCCTCTAATACCCAAATTTTTTATTTTGATCTAAGTATCATTTTTCGTCATCTAAAATCGATTTAAGCATGTTTTGAAAGATGATTCTTTTCAATTCTCAATTTTGTAAATTTCGGTTTTTAATTTTTCTAATTTTTATTTTTGAACATCCCCCCACTTTTATATTTTTCCTGGAAGTCTTTTCGGGGTGCGGATTTTTTGAGACGAAAACATTTTGAGATTTTATGACTATTGTTGAAATATTAATATATTAATTTTTTTTCATGAAAATTTTTATTTTCCGTGTAATTGTAGGAAAAATAATTTTAGAGTGTATTCGACTCCCTTAAACTATTCAACTATGATAGAATGATTTGGGAAAAATTTAAAATGTTTTAATTGTAGCGATTCATTACAAAATAAACAACGACTTCTGAAAGGTGTCTAAAACATCAAATTTTCAATGATTTTTAGAAAATGTAAATACGCTCTAACAGACACCAAAAACCATTTTGAGATATACAGAACAGTTCTCAATATCAGCCAAAAATATTAAAAGTTTGATTGTCCACGAAACAAAAATTATAAAAATGCTCAAACTATACCTCGTCTAAAGGGTATTAGAGGGTTAAAAAAAAAACTTGTTTTCAATTCGAACTGAACATTCATTGCGAAAACTTCTTTGGTTGAAAACAATCCAGTATTAATAAGAAAAATTTAACAAAATAATTTTGAGAATTCTTAAAAAATACACAATATTCATAAAACAAATCGAACTCATTTTTTCTTTGGAAATGGGGTAGGCAAATATTACAGCCATTGTAGATTCCTTAGAAAATTCCATCGGTATTTACTGCAGTTAATCTATTGGAAATTTTCCAGGTAAAATTTATTTTCGGATATTTATATGAATTTTTTTGCTAATTACTTTGTAGATTTCTTATGTAATGCGTTTGAAAGTTGGTGGTCAATTCTTTTGGGATTTTTTTATGATATATGTTTAGAATTATTTTAGTAAATTCCTTTCAAACTGTTTCATTATTTTCTTTGGCAGTTTATGTGGTAATTGCTTTTGATATTGTTTTAGCTATTTCTATGGGGATTCTTTCGGCAAGTTTGTTTTATTTTTGCCAATGTTTTGACAATTTATTCGGAAATTTCTTTGAGAATTGCTGTTGCAACGATAATTTCTTCGGTGATCATTTTGTGAATAACTTAGGTGTTTTGCACTTTCTTTGAGAACTCCTTTGGAAACTTATGTTTATTATTAATCATTAAGTAGTTCCTTTTAAATCTTCATCGATTTGATTTGGAAATTTCTCAGATAATAGTTTTAGGGATACATTTCTCAGTTCCTTGGGTGTGTTCTTGGAAAATTCTTTCAACTATTTCTTTGTAAATATCCTCGGATATACCTTTCAAATTCCCAGACAACAACTAATTCTCAATTGGGCTTGCTCAGAGAATTTACAAAGGAATTGAGATTTTTAAAAGAATAGTCAAAGACATTTAAAAATGGAAACGCCGAATCAATTTGCAAAAAAAATCTCGAAGGAATTCTCAAAGGAAACCCCGAAGTGAATCACGGAAAGCTTGCTGGGGAACTTCCAAAGAAACTGCATGATAAATTTCCATCAAAATTTCCCAATTTCCCGGGTAGAGCTTAATGGCAAAAGAATGGCAAATTTTACCATTAAAACAGAATGTTTGAATGGCAAAATGTGTTATTTGTTTGTTTGAAATAAGAGTTGAAATAACAAAAATAATAACAAAATTCTGGTAGCAGAAAAACTTAAAAATAACTTATTTTGCCATTGTAATAACAAAGTAATGGTAAAGCATGCGGATTAAATTGAAGAACAAAATAAGTTATTATTGAGATATTTATAACAAAATAAGACCCAAATTAACTGTTATCGGTGAATAACAAAATATGACATTCTTGAGTTATTGATAACAGAATAAGAACAAATTTAGCTGTTTATGTGGCGATCAAAATAATGGTAGGTTTAGTTGTTCAAATTCTATTTTAAAATTATGGTAGATTCAGTTATTATTTCAAAGTAGCAGAAGAAAGGTAAAATGAGCTATTTCTATTAATTGTTTGAGTTCTAAATTAACATAAATTGATGTGCATCAAATAGAATCCATTGCGAACCAAACACACAGCTGAGAATCCGGATTTGTTTACTTTTGCGAGATACGTCGAATTGGAAAGTTATGCTTGAAACATACAACATAATACGTAGTTAATGGTATATTAGGAGTAAAATATGTTATGGTGCCTAATGTTTATAAATAATTTCTCACAATATCTAAATAATGGCAAATTTAGCTAGGAATGTAAATTATGTTATTGTTTTGATATTTTATACAATTCAGTATAAAATATGTTTAATTGCAAGTTTTACCATGATAGTAATTTTTGTTATTGATGTGTTATTTAGCATTATTCATGAATAGCATATCAATGACAAGATTTGCTATGATTGTATATTTTGCTATTGATTTGCCATTTTAAGTTTTTCATAATAACAGGAGATTGGCAAAACGAGATATGATAGCAAAACCAGTTATTATTTTGTCCTTTGTTTGCCATTAGCCTCTACCCGGGTTGCCTATAACAATTCTATAAGAAATTATCGAAGTTTAAAAAAATCACCAAACCCAATAACAAAATTAATTTCCGACATATACTACAAAGAAGTTGCTGAATCAATTTACATAAAAAAGTATTCACAAAAAAATTAGAGAGGAATTGCCTAAAAATGTGAATGAGGAGTTTCCTGAGAAATTAATGCACGATTTTCCAAAGAGACATTGCCAGAGGAATTTTCCAAGAAGTTGTTGATGAATTCTAAAGGGGTTTCTGGAGATTATAAGAAAGGAATTGTTGAAGGAATTTCCCAGCAAACTCCAAAGGTTTGCTCTAAATAATACTGAAACATTTGTCGCATATTTTTTCAAAGTTATTTACTGACGAAATTTCCAGAGAAATTACAGAAGAAGTACCCAGAGTAACAATTGCAGAGGTCTGAAAAAATATTCCTGAGAAAATCCCAAACGAGTTGCTGATGAAATCCCTGATGGTATTTACGAAGCATATTTTATTGGAGTTGCCGAAGCTATTCCGAAAGAATCTGTTGCAGGATAACCCCAGATTATTACTGAAGAAATCTCAAAGAAGTTATATAAATAATTATCATAAAAAATATAGAAGGGATTCATAAAATAATTGTCGAAGGAGTTTTAAGTGAATTACCGGAGGAATGGCAATAGAATAGATAAATAAATTCCTAAATAATGTACACTCATTGCACAATTATGGGTCACACTCAATTATTAGTCACTTTTCACTTTATTAGATAAATACTAATTTATTGCAAACTTTTGTTAGCCATTATCATTTTTCGCACATAAGTTTATATGTTTTGTGTCACTATACTTATCGCACACAGACTTATACGTCAAAACATACATATTTTTATTTATTTTTTGTTCGGCGCAAAACCATCTGTCAATGTAACTCTTCGATTGTGAATATAGGAAAGTGCGTGCGTTGCTTTCGTAAGCTTTGTATAAGCGTGCTTTAGTGATTTTCAAGTGCTAAATGGTATCGTCACCAAAGGTATAATTTACGTTCTAAATGTAGAAATTCATGTGACTGCAGGTAATGAAAGCTTATTTCAGGCAAATTTTTTTTTTTTTTTTTTTTTTACTTATTCGTTTATTTGGAAGGCTCGGGCGCCACATGGGCATAACTGAGCCGAAATCTTTTGTTTTTTTTACAATGGTTATACATTTTACAATTTATTACTGCCTTAAAACTATGTTAGTTTGGGAAGCCGAAGTACTCGCGGCTGTTTCGAGGTTAAGGATTGAAGAAAAAAAAAATGGGAAGGACGGATTTATGGGTTTAAAACTAAATTATTTGCTAACTTATACTGAAACTTTGATGGGACAAATTGTCCATATCTGTAACGGAACCAAAAAGAAAGGACTTTATCGGTAGAAAACGACAAGAAGAGGACAAACGGAAGGGGGTGACGACAGACAGGGGCGAACAACAAAACCAAAAGGCGGACAACGAAAACAAGGAACGTACTACATCAAACTCTGACATCAACACGTTTCAAAAACTGATAAATCAGGTTCATGTATTCCAAATCAAGTCCTGCCAACACTTCTCTAACGGGTTTCTGTTGTTTTCCTCGGACCCGGAGAATTTCATGTAGCTCAGATCTGACCTCACGATACTCATTGCATCCCCACACGACATGTTCGATATCCTGGTAAGCCACGCCACAGACACAGAGATTGCTTTCTGAGAGCCCAACACGGAAGGTATGTGCGTTCAACAAATAGTGGTTGGACATCAACCGACACATTACACGAATGAAATCGCGGCTCAAATCCAACCCTTTGAACCATGGCTTCTTCGACACCTGTGGAATGATGGAGTGCAACCATCTACCCATCTCTCCATCTCTCCATTTGTGTTGCCAGCTGATCAAGGTCTCCTGACGGGCCAATGCAAAAAATTCATCGAAGGCGATTTGACGCTCATAAATATCGCCTTCGCTAGCGCCCACCTTAGCCAGAGAGTCCGCTTTCTCATTGCCCGGAATTGAGCAATGTGAAGGGACCCAAGCTATGGTGATGATGTATGAGCGTTTGGACAAAGCACTCAAGACTTGGCGTATTCCTTTCAGGAAGTACGCTGAGTGCTTCATCGGTTTCATTGACCGAACAGCCTCCAGAGAGCTTAGACTGTCGGTAAAAATGAAGTAGTGCTCAGGTGGGAGAGTGCGAATGTACTCTAAGGTGTAGTATATAGCCACTAGCTCAGCAATATATACCGAACATGGCTTTTGAAGCATAAAGGTGGCGCTATGAAATTCGTTGTAGACACCGAATCCAGTCGAATCATCGGTTTTGGAACCATCTGTGAAGAACTGTCTGGCCCCGCTAACATGCCCGAACTTACTTGCAAAAATTTGTGGAATACCTATGGAACGAAAAGATTCCGGTATACCGGTGATCTCATCCTTCATAGAGAGATCAAAATCCACAGAGGAGCTGTCGAAGTCTGAGAAGTTGTCACGATTGGTGTTAACCGGAGATGGGCTTACCTCCAGCGTCATGTACCAGTAGTACACACTCATAAAACGAGTTTGGGGATTCTGTTCGAGCAGCTTTTCGAAGTTTTCTATGACCAACGGATTCACAACCTCGCATCGGATGAGGAACCGGAACGACAACTCCGCAAAGCGGTCTGTCAGAGGCTGTACACCAGCAAGTACCTCTAAACTCATTGTGTGAGTCGAGTTCATGCAACCTAACGCGATCCGAAGGCAACGGTACTGAACCCGTTGAAGCTTCAGCAAGTGTGTTTTCGCCGCGGATTGAAAACAGAAGCTACCGTATTCTAAAACCGATAGAATGGTTGTTTGGTACAGCCTGATCAGATCTTCCGGGTGTGCTCCCCACCATGTTCCGGTAATAGTTCGCATAAAGTTGATTCGTTTTTGGCATTTCTGTATCAGATACACAATGTGCTTCCCCCAGGTGCATTTGGAGTCGAACCAGACGCCGAGGTATTGTGAAGACATGCTATGAGTGATTGTCTTACCCATCAGAACGAGCGGAAACTTTGCCGGTTTGTGTTTTTTAGAAAAGACAACCATCTCAGTTTTCTCCGGAGAGAACTCGATACCCAGCTTGAGAGCCCAAGTAGACAAATTGTCCAAAGTATCCTGTAGTGGTCCTTGCAGATCGACTGCTATTGATCCCGTTACAGAGACAACACAGTCATCTGCAAGCTGCCTTAACGTGCAGTTTTCCATGAGACAATCATCTATGTCTCTAACATAAAAGTTGTAAAGAAGGGGGCTTAGACATGAACCCTGGGGGAGGCCCATGTAGCTAATTCGTGAAACTGTCAAGTCACCATGAGCGAAACTCATCTGCTTCTCAAACAGCAAATTATACAAAAAGTTGTTAAGGATTGGGGAAAGGCCACAGTCGTGTAGTTTGTCGGAAAGAACATCGACACAAACTGAATCAAAAGCACCCTTAATATCCAAAAACACTGAGCCCATTTGCTGCTTTTGAGCAAAGGCAAGCTGAATTTCTGAAGAAAGCAACGCAAGACAGTCGTTCGTACCTTTGCCTCTGCGGAAACCAAACTGTGTGTCTGACAACATGCCATTCGATTCAACCCATTTGTCCAGTCGAAAGAGAATCATCTTCTCCAACAGCTTCCGTAGACAAGACAACATCGCGATTGGACGGTACGAATTATGATCCGACGCGGGTTTCCCGGGTTTTTGAACAGCTATCACCCTCACTTGTCTCCAATCATCCGGAACGATGTTGTTATCCAGGAACTGATTGAACAAGTTCAACAAGCGCCTCTTAGCGACGTCGGGGAGGTTTTTAAGCAAGTTGAACTTGATTCGATCCATTCCTGGAGCGGAATTGTTACATGAAAGAAGAGCAAGTGAGAATTCAATCATTGAAAACGGCCTATCCATGTCGTCCCTATCGTCGGAAACATCACGAATTATTCGCTCCACGGGCACGGAATCTGGACAAACTTTTTTTGCGAACTTGAGGATCCATCGAGGAGAGCTTTCTCGATCCTCGTTGACCGACGACGCGTTACGCATTCTTCTACCGACGTTCCAAAGAGTTCTCATCGAAGTCTCGCGCGACAAACCCTCGACGAACCGACGCCAGTAACCGCTTTTCTTCGCCTTGATCAAGTTCTTGAACTTGCTTTCAAGGGAAGCGAACCGCTTGAAGTTTTCGACAGAACCGCGTTTCCGAAACTCTTTGAACGCCGCGGATTTCTCGCGATATATTTCTGTACACTCACTATCCCACCACGGATTGGGGGGTTTCCTGCGAACCGACGGACCTGGCACTGGTCGACGTTGTGCCTGACGCGCACTACTGATGATCAGTTCTGATAGAAACTGATACTCTTCCCGCGGTGGAAGGACTTCTACCGATTGTTCACCGTCGATAATTGCTTCTGCGTACTTCTCCCAGTCAATGTGCTTGGTGAGATCGTAGGCGATGTCGATAGATAGAGGTTGATGTGACCCATTGGAAATAGAAACAACAATCGGCAGATGATCACTACCATGAGGATCCTGGATAACCTTCCATGTACACTCCAGCGATAGTGAGCTCGAACAGATTGAGAGGTCTAATCGGCTGTTTCTAGGGCTGCCATCTTGAGCTGGAGGTGCCACTCGTGTAACTTCTCCGGTATTCAAAATTGTCATGTTGAAGTCGTCGCAGAGGTCATATATCAACGTTGAACGGCTGTCATCGTACAGTTCCCCCCAGCCTGTACCATGGGAGTTGAAATCTCCCATGAGCAGCCGAGGCTCGGGCATAACCGAGCAGATGTGGGCGAGATCCCTGCGAAATATTGCAGTTCTCGGTGGAAGATATATGGAGGCAACACTGAGGGTTTTACCTCGGATAGTCACCTCACATGCGACGGCTTCAATGCCTGATTCAGGCAAAATTTAAGTGACTCGTTATTGTGCCAAGGAACACCGAAAATCACACAATTATGGATCACTTTTTGTGCAGCATAATATTGACCGTTCTGCGTACATGGGCATTGCATACTTTTAGGCGTTTAACGGTAGTTGTGTTGGAGATTTTGTCCCAAGTTTGAAAAATTGATTCCAAATCGTGAAAACACGCTTCGTTAAGAGGTTTGAGACCAGTTTTAGATTCTACTATAGTTGACCTATCGAGAATAAGTGATTCCTCTTGAGTGACCCATAATAGTCAACAAATTGACCCATAATTGTTACACAGCCAATTTTGACCCATAATTGTGGTTTTCATTATTCACCAACATTTTAGTAATTTTCTTCGCCTAAAGTGAATTTTACAAGCAAATTTTTATATAAAACATTAAAATAGAGTATCAATGAAGAGAATATAAAATAAAAATAATGAAAGTGTTATTTTTGTATGAAAAACGACTCATATTATGAAATGATTGTTCCTTGAGTGACCCATAATTGTGCAATGAGTGTATCGATGAAAATCCTGAAAAAAAATTTAGAAGGAATTGCCGAAGACATTTCCAAAGAAATTTGTGAAGATGTTTGAGTCATTGTCGAAAGAGTAATCAAAAGCATTACCGAAGGAATTCCCAAAAAAAACTAAAACAAATACTAATATAATAGTTGACATAGAAAGACTACTGAAAAAAAATGGCGAAGAAATTTAGAAAAAATCCGAAGGTTTTTACGATGCAATTAAAAAAATGCCAAATAAACTCCGAAAAGAATTGCCGAAGAAGTTTCCAAAGTAATTACCGATGAAATTTTCATAGGATGTGTCGCAAAAGGTTTTGTAACAAATTTCAAACATATTACCGAATACATTCTTAACCTTTCAGGACGCGCGCCATCAAGCAACCGAAACTGCACCGCGCTCGCGCTGTATACGAAGAGCGAGGTTTTTTGGTAGTGTTGTACTTTTTACAACAGCGCGCGCGCTGAAGGGTCAAAGAAAGAGCCGAAGAAAATTCAAATTGCCGAGTGAATTTGGAGTTCCAAAGGAATCATTTAAGGAGTTCCAAAAGGATTTTAAATTGTCAAACTAATTGCAAATAAATTGCCGGGAATATACCCTGAGGAACTGCCGGAAGAATGTGTTGCCGAAAATACAAATTTCTTGTATTTCAAACTTCTTGTAGTACATGTCGGACTTGATTATTCGTAATCAAGTTTGGGAACTTCCTAAAACATATATCTTGCAAACGAAATTCTGTACGAAGCTGAAATTTAAATTGATTATGAATCAAAGCTGGTTTTACAGAAGTCAAAATTTTGGCTGTATAAGGCATTCCATTCACCATATATAGGGTACTGGTTCCCTTATTAAGCATGTGGCTCCCATTTTCATCCTACGAAAAACAAGGGATTGAAGCGCTGTTTGTTTTGTTTCTTATTTTTGTATTTTTTGTTAGAAGTGAGCACCCAAGAAAACAAAAAGAACGGAATCAATCGGTGCCGTAATCGCTTGTTTTCGAATAGGATTAACATGGGAGCGTGAGATTACTGATGGAACACATACCCTATGTTTGTTAAGCTTCAGAACGCTACTTAGGTATTCACAACTTTTACAATTATTTTGGAAAGCTATTTGTATATACAAATGTTTTTTTTATTCAATAAAACAAAAAGGGATGTCACGATGAATGTTAAATTTGAAACGAAAATGCAAATCTTTAGGACATTCATTGTTTTGTCGATGTTTTGTGGTTTCCAAGATTTCCACAAGGATTTACACTTTCACAAAATTGCTCTGATTATTTTCATTCAACAAAAAAAAAAGGGGTTGTCGTGATAAAAGTTAAGTTCATTAAATGTGAAGACTAGTTCTTCCCGCAACGTAGTGGTACTGGACGCCAATGGGACTGGCACCCCCTAGGAAAAAATCCTAGATACGCCAATGCTCGTGTTCAAGACGACGGTTCAAGGTTGGGGGACAGTCGTGCACCCAGTGAAGTGGCCGAGGACTGGGAATCGGCTGATAGCTCGTCCGAAGGAGCTGTTGGTGGTTCGGACTCTGGTCCGGAGGCGAATTCAGAAGAAACCACTAATGTGAGAAGAAGTGGTAGAGTGATTAATCCACCGCGGTGGATGAGTGGTTATGATGTGGACACAACCTCGGATATAACGGCGTTCGCACTCAGTGCAGAAGAGTTTGTGGAAGATATTCCGTCGGACATTGAAACTTTGAAAAAAAGAAGTGACTGGCCTATGTGGAAACAGGCTGTTGATGAAGAACTGGCATCACTGGAAAAGAACGATACGTGGACCCTTGTTGAGCTGCCAGAAGGACGGAAAGTTGTGGACAATAAGTGGGTGTTTAAACTTAAACGGAACAGTGATGGTGAAGTAGATCGTTACAAAGCCAGACTTGTGGCGCGCGGCTTCTCGCAGCGGCGAGGCTTTGATTATGTGGACACTTACTCTCCTGTCGTGAAAATGACCACCCTACGCGTTTTGTTATCTCTAGCCAATCAAAAAGACTGGGAAGTGCATCAACTAGATGTCAAGTGTGCATTTCTGAACGGCGTGTTGGATGAAGAAGTGTATATGCGCCAGCCGTCTGGTTTTGAGCGGGGAGATGGACTAGTCTGCAGATTGAACAAGGCCATATACGGACTAAAACAAGCGTCGAGGAAGTGGAACTTGCGTTTCCATCAGTTCATGGTCCGACTGCAGTTCAAACAAAGTGAACATGACTCGTGCCTGTACAGTTGGTCGTATCGTGGTGTCGTGCTATACGTAATCATTTACGTAGACGATATACTTGTCATCGGGAATTCGCTGGAAGCAATACGTAAGTTGAAGGCGAAGCTTTGCAGTGAGTTTGAAACAAGAGATCTTCAGGAGGTGAAATCTTTCCTCGGGTTGAACATACATCGCAATCGCAAGGCAGGAGTTCTGACCGTAGACCAGCGGGTCTATGTGAACAGTGTTCTCGAACGTTTCGGGATGAACGACTGTAAGCCGTCCGCCATTCCCATGGAACCTGGTCTGAAGCTCGAGAAGAACAAGGATACAAAGGAGGGGACGTCTAAGCCGTACAGAGAACTTATCGGCTGCCTTATGTATCTCATGGTAACATCGAGGCCAGACATCTGTGCGGCAGTGAACTACTTTGCTTGGAACGCAGCAAAGTGCTGCGCTACGGAGGAGCATTGGGTACACCTTAAGCGGGTATTGCGCTATCTTCGAGGTACGGTGGACTACAAGCTCGTGTACCGCAGACAAGAACCATCGAGCGTGCTGGAGGCGTTTGCAGATGCGGACTGGGGCAATGACCCAAACGATCGGCGTTCAGTGTCTGGGTTCGTGATCAAACTGTGCGGGTCCGTCGTTGCCTGGGCAACTAGAAAACAGTCCTCGGTTGCGCTTTCGACCACAGAAGCAGAGCTGATGGCGCTTTGCCTGACAAGTTGCGAACTGATATGGATGGCAAACTTGCTCAGCTCAATTGGATGCGTCGTGAAGGAACCAATCAACATCTTCGAGGATAATCAACCTTGTATCGCCCTAATCGTCGAACCTGGAAAGCAGAAAAGGTTGAAACACGTCGATATCCAGAACTTCTTCGTTCGTGAGTTGGTGGACAAAGGTAGGCTCCGTCTAGTATATCTACCAACCGAACAACAAATTGCTGATGTCATGACGAAGGGTTTGGCTGCGCCAAGGTTCCGACTGCTTCGGGAACTGTTGGGGATAATCAATTGAGGGGGAATATTGAGTGTGTAATATTATCTTATTACCCACCCTGATAAAAAGTATCATAAAAATACGATAAATTTTATTGTTACAACACCATTATTCACCATTAAAAATATTGTAATTGGCACAGCATATTCACCATCACCCCTATTGTACTATACCATTCGGCGAATGGTAAATGGCACTTTTACAATAAAAAATGGTGGTTGTTATGTATCTTAACCATAAAATTTTGAGAAAATTTTCATACATTTTTACGCGAAAAACAATAGAATGTATTGTGTTTTTATGAGACATTTTTAGGGCAATTTTCAAAAGAAAACTATATATCTTATTGTATTTTCATTGTTTTTACAATACAAATACAATTAATTGAATGGCGTCAAATGAATCGTTGTTACAATAAAAATACAATAATATTTGTGTAAGAAGTTTTCGCTTTTGAAAATCCATAGAATTTATATTTCCCGCTAACATATATATCCAGCATTTACGAGCACGAACGGCCGCCAGAATGATATGCACATTTTATGATAAGAGTCAAACACTCTGATGTATGTCTGATATGTGTTGCTTGGCAGCTGTTGATCTCTATCTATCATCAATCTTTTGAAATAACTGCCAAATATCACAAGTCAGACCTCAGGTCGTATGATCCATATCATAAATCGTTCACAATACATATGGCCATTAGTATATGTAAATGCTGAAGAAAAATGTTACCGAGAAATGTGAATTCTTTGGTTTTTCAAAGGCGAAATCTGTTTACATAACAACAAATATTATTGCATGTTTATTTTAACATCGGTTCAATTGACCCCATCAGTGTTGCAAAAATTCAATTCATTCATTTGAACACTAACCAACCAATCTGTTCAGTCATTTTTTCTTCTAGTTATGTTCAAAACGATTTCATTCAATCAGAGCACCTATCAAATGAGAAGCGAATCTTTGTCAATTGAATAAATTGTCACTCGAATGAGTAGCTTAACTCGAAACACGAAAAACCCCGCAAAATTCCGCCAGACTGAAAAAATGTCGAATGTCGGGTCAAAGTCGGGTCAATTTTTATCGAATGTTGGGCCACTGTTGGACCAACATCGATCAACTATTGGGTCTAAGTTGGGTTTGGTGGCCAAAATAAAAATAGGTGAATGATAGGTTGATGTCGGGTTTGACGTCATCAACGATGATAAAAGCTTTGAACCTACAACACCACACATTTATGCTTCCTAGCTGGGGCTCAATTGAATGATATGTGCCTTGACTGAGGCTGGAGCTGATGTCAATTGAATGATCAGAGGCTATTCAATTGATATTCCGATAGTAAATGGAAAAATGAATGGTTACCATTCTCAATTTCAGCTTTAAATGTCGGTTGATACTGACACTTCGCACCACTGGACCCCATTAAACAAATTGTATTTGTATTGTTATCAATGGTAGTTAACTATTTACTAGATTCCTTTAATTTATTGGAAAACATTAGTAAAATCATTATTCATCTTTTTCTTGTCGTAACGTCCTTACTTGGCTAAAACCTACTTTTCAGCTAGTTTTCTATAAGTACATGTAATACTTATGACACATGTGATACAAGAATCACTGTACAATTACACTTGAAATGAGTGCCATACTGAAAATTCTCTCAGTTCAAGTCAGTCTTGTTAAAATTTTCTTGACACTGCGTACCGTTGTACAGGAATCACACTAGTATCACATGTCTGTCTGGGGTATAAAGTAATTACATATTGCTCTAAGTACACCGTATATCTGCATGCAATAAGGCTTCAGCATCGTGGTTACATGGGTACTTTCTCAGTTATTCATTGAGAGCTTCCTCTGCCAACACGGCTTGACGTCTGTCAATCGTTGAAGTTTTAGCGAATAACATTCGATAACCGAAACATCTACTGTACTCAAATTTAAAACGAAAACTATAAAAAAAATATGTCAAGTGATTTTGTATTTGATTATACAAACATGATCCAAGCAATAATAATATTTATTGTTATTTGTTTGTTACGAATTGTTTTTAAGTGTAATTGAGAAATAAACTCTTTTTTAATAAAAAAGTCCATGAGAACTTTGTAGGCATTTTTGTAACTATATGAAAATTACTTAAATTAATTTTTACTGATAGTAACTTTAAATTATTATAGAACTATTGAAAAACAATCGAATCAATTAGTCACTATTAAAGCTAATGTTCACTTATTGTATGAACTATATGGGCTTGATTTCTATTGTTAAAAGTAACAATATATCTACTATGTGTTTTATTGTGAACAATAAAACCAGTCATATGTTAATAATATTTACCATGTAATGAATGGTAACTTTTTATCCGGGAAAACCCAATTGATTCACTATGAGAGTGTAAAGAGAAGAAACGTCAAAATAAATTTTCATTCTGTTGGGGAAGATTCAAATATTCCGTCCATCGTTTTTCCGGATTTCTAGACCCCCCTCCCCCCTTTGTCACGCAATTTTCCTATACCCAATACACGTACTGTCTCACTTTTCTAGACCCCCCCCCCCTCCTTTTAGGGCAGCAGGGACGGATGTCCTGGGGCCTGACGCACCCCCCCGCTTGCGAGTCAGCCGCGTAGTTGCCGGCTAAGAATAGGACTACTAACCCCAATTCAAGGTGTCAACCGACCCGTGCCGAGGAATGAGTGATCGAGGGGGTGAAAAAGATGCTCGATCTTTAACGGAGCCTGTGGGGTACCTGGGCACCCCCCACAGTATGCTGTCCCTTACCGCGTTAATGCAGAGCTCTGGCGTGGTGGACATTATTTCTCGTGCAACTCGTGGGAACAAGTATGAGCAAAAATCAAAAATCAATTAACTTAGGTGGAAGTAGTGGTGCGATCAACCCCTTCGCAAGAAGTGGGTTGATGAGGTCTCCGACAAGGAGAAGCGAGGAGTCAGGTGCTGGTAGCTTACGTAGCTCAAGCGTGGGAGCTCCTGTCCACTCCACGGCAAGCCAGCCGGTGGAGGTCATGGACGGAGCGTGGCTGCTGAGGGCCATAAGCCAAGAAGTTGGTAAAGGACGGCCCGCATTAGAGGTTGCTGAGCACCAGCTTGGCAAAATCATCGACTTTGCGACAACTAAGTCGAATATAAGCAAGGACCTGAAAACGGCCTTGCTTAGACTTAGAGTGTCTGTCGATGAAGCCAAGCAGGAGCACGCGGTGGCGTTGCTGGCTGCTACAGCTGCGGAACCAGCAAAGGAGAATGTGTCGAAGTTTACACAAACAGAGGCCTTCTCCTTCGCAGGTAGTCCGAGGAGTGTGGAAGCGAATGCTCGTGACAAACGTGACAAGCATTCGCAGAAGCGGGCGAGGCAGCCGTCAGGTGAGGAGCTGTCTGGCGGCGCCCGTAAGGCCAGGCGTATAATAACCCCGAAAGCCGGTGGTAACGCTGGAAAGTCGGACCCCAGCCAGGGTTCCCGGAAAGCTGGGAAGGGTGGGCCTGAAAAGGCTGGTCCGTCCCGGAATGATGGGAATAAGGGGTTGCGACCAATGGCGGGCCCTCAGCAGCCACAGAGCAGGGCGGTCCAAGGAGAAGACCCTCCTTGGACAAAGGTAGAGCGGAAGAAGAAGAAGAAGGTGAATCCGCAGGTAGAAGTTCAGGACGCCAAACCAAGGCGTAGGAAGGCAGGTGCCAGGCGTGAGAAAGGCGACGCTATCGTCATCAAGACGGAACAGTCCAAGTACTCGGACGTCTTGAAGACGATGCGAAGCGACGCCAAGCTTGAGGGTCTTGGAGCCGACGTACGCAGTATTAGACGTACTCGTACGGGCGAGATGATCCTGGAGCTGAAGCGCCAGAAGGAGCACAAGGGCGCCGCCTACAAAAGGCTGGCAGAAGAGGTCCTTGGCGAAGGTGTGCAGGTGAGGGCTCTGACACATGAGGCGACTCTCAAGGTCAAAGACATTGACGAGATCACCGAAGTGGAAGAGCTCGTCACGGCACTGCGGCAACAGTGCGATGTGCAGGTGGCCGCCGCAGCCGTTAAGCTACGGAGAGGGCCAGCAGGGACACAGATAGCTTTGGTTCAGCTACCTGTGGCGGATGTTAAAAAGTCCGTTAAAGTAGGGAGTATTAAGGTGGGCTGGTGTGTATGTCACCTGACATTCCACGAGCCACCTGAGGTTTGCTTCAGGTGTCTGGAACCAGGACACAAGTCGTGGGACTGCAAAGGCCCCGACAGGCGCAAACTGTGTAGGCGATGCGGCGCTGAAGGTCATAAGGCCCAAAGCTGCACGAGTCCGCCCATATGCATGATCTGTACCGGGAAAACCTCGAAAAACAGACATGCGATGGGTGGTCCAGGGTGCCCGGCCTTTAAGAAAGCCGCAATGAGCAACAAATCACAGTGCAGGTAACGCAGCTGAACCTGAACCACTGTGATGCGGCTCAGCAACTGCTTTGTCAGGCGGTTTCTGAGTGGGAGACGGATATCGCCATCATTTCGGACCCATACCGAGTACCCGCCGGCAACGGCAACTGGGCCTCGGATGGGACCAGGAAAATGGCGGCGATATGGACGACGGGTAAATACCCCGTGCAGGAGTTGGTGTCTACTACCTATGAGGGCTTCGTGGTCGCCAAAGTAAACGGGGTCTTCTTCTGTAGCTGTTATGCGCCTCCGCGGTGGCCGATCGAGCGGTTCACGCAAATGCTGGACCGCTTAACGACCGTGCTAACAGGGCGAAGGCCGGTGGTAATAGCGGGTGACTTTAATGCCTGGGCGGTGGAATGGGGAAGCCGTTTCACGAACCAGCGGGGTCAGATCCTGCTAGAAACACTGGCCATCTTAGATGTCGACTTGGCTAACGTCGGTACCAAGAGTACCTATAGTCGAAACGGAGCGGAGTCAATTATTGACGTGACCTTTTGTAGTCCTGGCCTAACAAGTAGTTCGAACTGGAGAGTAGATGATGGCTACACTCACAGCGACCACCTGGCGGTTCGCTACAGTATCGACTACAACAACAGCAGACAGCGGATAGAAGAAGAGGCGGCTAGGCCAAGGCCAAGCCCTCGTAGGTGGAAGACATCATACTTCGACGAAGAGGTATTTAGGGAAGCGCTCCGCCGTGAGCGAAACTTACTCGGTTTAGACGGCGACGAGCTGGTAGCGGTGCTCTCACGTGCGTGTGATGCGACCATGCCTAGGAGAGTCCACCCTAGAAATGGGAGGCCACCGGCTTACTGGTGGACCGACGCGATTGCGGACCTGCGCCGCGCCTGCCTACGGGCTAGGCGGTGGATGCAGCGAGCACGATCAGAGGAAGAGCGAAACGAACGGCGGGTGGTGTTCGCCGCTGCAAAAGCCGCGCTCAAGACCGAGATAAGAGCAAGCAAAAAGGCCTGCTTTGAGGGTCTCTGTCAGAGTGCCAATACGAACCCGTGGGGTGATGCCTACAGGATCGTTATGGCCAAGACGAGAGGTGTGATGGCTCCTACAGAGCAATCTCCAGAGATGTTGGAGGGGATCATTGGAGGACTTTTTCCGCGTCATGATCCTAGTCCTTGGCCTGCTTTCGTAGGACAGCCGGAGACTGGGGCTGGCGATGAGGAAAGGGTCACCGATGTGGAACTTGCGGGGATAGCTAAGTCCCTTAGCGTAGGTAAGGCCCCAGGTCCGGACGGAGTTCCGAACCTGGCCTTAAAAGTAGCTATTGCAGAAGCTCCCGAGATGTTCAGGTCTGCTATGCAGAAATGCCTGGACGAGGGAGTTTTCCCAGAAGCTTGGAAGAGGCAGAGCCTGGTACTATTGCCAAAGGCGGGGAAACCACCCGGAGACCCGTCGGCATATAGACCAATATGCTTGATTGACACGGCGGGGAAGGTGCTCGAAAAGATCATCCTCAATAGAATGTTGAAGTTCACTGAGGGCGCAAATGGTCTCTCGAGCAACCAGTATGGCTTCCGGAAGGGGAGGTCCACCGTAGACGCTATCTTGTCGGTTACAAAAACCGCCGAGAAAGCACTCGAGCCTAAGAGGAGGGGAATTCGCTTCTGCGGGGTAGTGACTCTGGATGTAAGGAATGCATTTAATAGCGCCAGTTGGGCTGCTATTGCCGATGCGCTCTTGCGTCTGGGGATACCGGAGTACTTGTACAAGATTCTCGGAAGCTACTTTCAGAATCGCGTACTAGTATACGACACGGAGGTGGGTCGGAAGTGCTTTCACATAACCTCAGGAGTCCCGCAAGGTTCCATCCTGGGTCCGGTGTTATGGAATGTCATGTACGACGAGGTGTTGAGGTTGGAGTACCCAGTGGGAGTGGTGGTTGTCGGATTTGCCGACGATATTACGCTCGAAGTCTACGGTGAAACGATCGAGGAGGTGAAGTTGACTACCGACCACTCGATCAAGGTTGTGGAGGCGTGGATGCGGTCCAGAAAACTGGAGCTGGCTCACCACAAGACAGAGGTGACGGTTGTTAACAACATGCAGTCGGCGCAGCAGACGGAGATCAGTGTAGGAGAGTGCACTATCCTGTCGAAGCGCTCTGTCAAGCACTTGGGCGTGATGATCGACGATAAGCTTACCTTCGGTAGCCACTTCGATTATGCCTGTAAAAGAGCCTCCACAGCTATTGCGGCACTGTCCCGGATGATGTCCAATAGCTCAGCGGTGTACGCCAGTAAGCGCAAGCTTCTGGCTAGTGTTGCTACGTCCATACTTAGGTATGGCGGCCCGGCGTGGGGTACCGCGCTAAGTACTGAATGCTACCGACGGAAGCTGGAAAGTACTTACAGGCTTATGTGTCTGAGGGTTGCAAGCGCGTACCGTACCGTGTCACACGACGCTCTCTGTGTCATTACTGGTATGGTGCCTATCAGCATTCTTATCAGTGAGGACATGGAGTGCTTCGAAATGCGCGGCACAAGAGGCATACGCAAAACTGTCAGGATGGCCTCTATGGTCAAATGGCAGCGCGCGTGGGACAGTTCCACCAAAGGAAGGTGGACCCATAGGTTGATACCGAGGGTAGATAGTTGGATTAATAGGCGCCATGGGGAAGTTTCATTCCACCTGACACAGGTCCTTACAGGTCATGGTTGCTTCCGACAGTATCTACACCGTTTCGGGCATGCGGATTCTCCCGAATGCCCAGTGTGCAATGGTTTAGAGGAAACGGCGGAACACGTGTTGTTCGTGTGCCCGCGTTTTCGCACAATGCGTGACCGCATGCTTGCCACATGCGGGGAGGACACAACTCCGGACAACTTGGTCCAGAGAATGTGTAGGGATGAGATTAGCTGGAATGCCGTTTCAACGGCTATCACCCATATCGTCTGGGAGCTACAGAGGAGGTGGCGCGTGGACTCGGAGAATGGCTAGTCTAGATGCAGTACAAGAGGTGGTCCAGGGATTCGAAGTCGGCTTCGTAGGTCATACCGGTGCCCTGCGGTCGAGATCGACCCTTACAGCGATTAAGTGGCCGCGGAGAGGAAGTCCCGGTAGCGGTGCTGTCGTGGCGTCGGTCTACTGGGTTGGATCTGAGCCCGCGGTTGGAAAGGGGTCCCCGGCAAGGGTCGGGGTAGGTGAGATCCTGCTGTCTGCAACCTACGGGTGCATCTGATAGGGCCTGAAGGGTAGTGATACCCTTCCTTTGCGGGCAGGTCAGATCGGGTTGCACGTGGGCATCAGTTCTTGATGTCCGCTCAGCAGTAGGGCGCGGGCGGGGTTGACCCTGCCCGCCTTCCGTGGACAAAGGGAGTGGCGAGGACCACTCGGGAAACTGGCTAAGCGCCAGCATGCTATCGTGATGGACTCTCCAGAGCGAGTCATCGATGTTCGTTGCTGCTAGGCTACGGCAGCTAACCTTGAGGGTGCGATATGCACTAGTCCCTCTCTGAAGCAATACCTTCTTGGTGGTTCCGGAGAGACGTAGGGTTTGGCGACCATAGGAATGTGTTTTAGTGGGTCGAGGAGAGAGTAGTCCTGGCTTCTACCGGCATTGTAGAAGACGGCCTCATCCCCACACTACCCTAACCTTCCTGTTAGGGTGTCTGATGAGCAGATTTATCCCTCTATGGTTTAGAAGGAAAAAAAAAGACCCCCCCCCCCCTCCTCCAAATGTTGGACGTAATTTTTGAACGTTCCCTTGTTGTTCTATTCGAAACCACTCGTGTTTGCGTTTTACTCTGCGATTGAAAGAATTCAATAGAACTTATTGCTTATCCAGAGAAATCTTCCAACCTGGCGGAGTGAAGAAGACAAAGAAGACCTGTTCCGCAAACGTCAAACTGCTGCACACTTCAAAAAGTATGCACACAACCTTGAAACAAAAATAAATAATTGAAAATCTCAATTGTGTTTAATGGCGTACAGCTGCATACTAAAGTGTGAAAACTACACCTAATATAGTTTAGAAATAAGTTACATGTTGTGGCAGCAATTGCGATTACATAAACCATAAATGAAACAATTTTCATTATTTTTTAATTTTATGGCAACCAAGTGAGTGAGAGCTTTTTAGCGTGAACCGAGCACTTTTGACGTTTGCGGAACGACTGCGGCGGTCGAAACCACCGCAACCCCGTTGGATTTTTTCTATTACCGCAGTATTTTAATGCTTTAAGGCCCGAACGCAATGCCGACCGAAACGGAACGGGAACGGAATGCGGTTGTCAAATTTATTTTTGAATGCATGAAAACAGATCGGATTGCACGCAATGATAAAAACGCGGTAAAAACAGTGGTGTACTAATAGTACTAAACCGCGTTTTTTTTTTGAAAATTTTCAAAATCTGCGGTTGCGGAATGCGGTAGCCGATGAGTTTTTTTTGTTTACATTTGTTTACATTTTGCTTCGATGGAATTTCGGGTGGAAGCTCATCGTTTCGAGAAAGTTATCGAAATCGAAAACAGAAAATACCGGAAAAAATGCTTTTGATAAATTTGGAAGCATACTAGTGAGTGGCTAGAGCAATATTACCATTCCATGAGGGCACATCTGGTAGGTAATTCCAGAAGAAGGAAAATACGAAAGAAAGCTGAGAAAGGTCAAGAGAGGTCAAGAGGAATCCTAGATGCGAGCTGGAGAATCTGATCGTAGTTAAATCAGAAGCGCTGTTACTTTGAGACACTTGCTGATATACATTTCAAAATCACGAAGAAAGTTTGCTAAAGAGTTTGTTATCTTGAAGAGATCCAGATGCTGATAGAAAGATAGAAAGCTGATTCACACAAAGCTGATTGTTATAGAAACAAACTGTTTGGATGGTAATTATGAGGGGAACGCTGGGAATTGCGGGAAACTGGAGATTCCGTGGGCAACCGGAATTGCGGAAGCTAGTTCGGGACAAACTCTTATTGCTCCCACCACTGAAGTTTCTCCAGAAATGTTTGCAGGAGTTTCTTGAGGTATTACCGAATATTCCTTTAGTAGTTGACATGGAAATCCCACTAGTTCCGAGTTCCACGAAAACTCCTCCAGGAGTTCCTCGGGGCTTCCTCCAGAACTTCTTCAGGAATTCCTCGGGAATTCTCCCGGAGTTTCTCAAAAAGTTCCACGTGAATTCCTCTAGGAGTTCCTTGAAAATTTCTACAGCAGTTCCTTTGGAATTTCTCTAGGAGCTCCTCGGGAATTCCTCCAGGAGTTCCCCGGGAATTCCTCCAGGAGTTCCTCGAGAATTCCTCCTGCAGGAGTTCCTCGGGAACTCATCTAGCAGTACATCGGGAATTTCTCCAAAAGTTCCTCGCGAATTCTTCCAGGATTTCTCCGGAAATTCCTCCAGAAGTTCGTCGAGAATTTCTCCTCCAGCAGTACCTCGGAAATTTTTCCAAAAGTTCCTTGGAAATTTCTACAGTTGTTTCTCGGGAATTCCTCCAGGACTTCGGGATTTCCTCTAGAACTGCCTCGTGAATTCTTCAGGAGTTCCTCAAAGAGTTCCACGTGAATTCCTTCACGATATCCTCGGGAATTCCTCCAGGAGTTCCTTGGGAATTCCTCCAGAAGTTCCTCGGGAATTCATCCAGCAGTACTTCGGGAATTTGTCCAAAAGTTCCTCGAGAATATCCTCCTCCAGGAGTTCAATTCCTTCAGGAGTTCCTCGGAAGTTCAAGGAGCTTGCGAGAATTCCTCCAGGAAACTCATCCAGCAGCACTGCGGGAATTTCTCCAAAAGCTCCAGTAGCTCCACGGGAGTTCTACCAGCAGTTCTTCAGGAATTTCTGATCCCTGTCATTTTTCCAGGAGTTACCTGTTAATGCATCCAGGAGTTCCCAAGATTCCCAAAAGGTTCATGGGAATTCCTTCAGAAATTCCAAAGACCCTCAAGGAGATCCTCGGAAATTTTTCCAGGAGTTCCTCGGAAATTTGCCCAGAAGCTCCATGGAAATTCCTCCAGGAGTTTCTAAGCATTTCCTCAAAAAGTTCCTCGGGAATTCCTCCAAGAATTTCCTAAAGAATTCTTCCTGAATTCCCTTGTGAAAGATACCGGGAGTTGATCAAGACTTCCTCCAAAAGTTCTTGGAATTGTTCAAGGAGGTCCTCAGAAATTCCTCCGGGAGTTTCTTGAAAATTCTTTCAGGAGTATTATTTGAGAATTCCTTGAGTAATCCTCCAGGAGTTCCTTGGGAATTCCTTCAGAAGTTCCATGGGAAATCCTTCAGGAGTTCCTTGCGAATTCCTCCAGGAGTTCCTAGGGAATAGCTCCATCTGAAATTCCTCCAGGAGTTTCTCGGGAATTCCTCCTGGAGATCCTAGGAAATTGCTCCAGGAGCTCGTCTAAAATTTCTGGAGGAATTCCCGGAGGAATTTCAGACGAACTCATGGAACAATTCCCGAGAAAATTACTCCTCGATATCCAGGAATCCGGGAGTTTCTCCGGGGAATCCTTCAGGAATTCCTCCAGAGATTTGGATTCTTCCAGAAAATCCTCCGTGTATTCCTCAGGTATTCCTCCGAGAATTGCTCCAGGAATTTCTCCGGGAATTCCTCCGGGGATTTTTCCAAGGATTCCTCCGAAGATTTCTCCAGGAATTTCTCAGCAATTCCCCCGGGGATTTCTTCAGGAATTCCCCCGAGGATTTCTCCAGGAATTCCCCCGGCTATTTCTCCAGGAGTTCCTTGGGAATTCCTTCAGGAGTTCCTTGGGAGTTCATCCCACGGGGTTTTCTTCAGGAATTTCTCAGCAATTCCCCCGGGGATTGCTCCAGGAATCCTTACGGGGATTACTCCAGAAGGTCCTCCGGGAATTCCTCCAGGAATTCCTTCGGGGATTCCTCCTAGAATTCCTCCGGGGATTGCTCCAGGAATCCTTCCGGAGATTCCTCCAGAAATTCCTCCGGGGATTCTTCCTGCAATTCCTCCGAGGATTCCTCCAGGAATTCCTCCGGGGATTCCTCCAGGAATTTCTCCGTGGATTCTTCCAGGAATTCCTCCGGGGGTTGCTACAAGAATTCTTCCGGGGATTCCTCCAGATATTTCTCAGGGGATTCCTCCGGGGATTCCTCCAGGAATTCCTCCGGAGATTCCTCCAGGAATTCCTCCGGAGATTCCTCCAGGAATCTCCGGAGGAATTCCTGGAGGAATCCCCGGAGGAATCCCCTGAGAAATATCTGGAGGAATCCCCGGAAGAATTCTTGTAGCAACCCCCGGAGGAATTCCTGGAAGAATCCACGGAGAAATTCCTGGAGGAATCCCCGGAGGAATTCCTGGAGGAATCCTCGGAGGAATTGCAGGAAGAATCCCCGGAGGAATTTCTGGAGGAATCTCCGGAAGGATTCCTGGAGCAATCCCCGGAGGAATTCTAGGAGGAATCCCCGAAGGAATTCCTGGAGGAATTCCCGGAGGACCTTCTGGAGTAATCCCCGTAAGGATTCCTGGAGCAATCCCCGGGGGAATTGCTGAGAAATTCCTGAAGAAAACCCCGTGGGATGAACTCCCAAGGAACTCCTGAAGGAATTCCCAAGGAACTCCTGGAGAAATAGCCGGGGGAATTCCTGGAGAAATCCTCGGGGGAATTCCTGAAGAAATCCCCGGGGGAATTGCTGAGAAATTCCTGGAGAAATCTTCGGAGGAATCCTTGGAAAAATCCCCGGAGGAATTCCCGGAGAAATTCCTGGAGCAATTCTCGGAGGAATACCTGAGGAATACACGGAGGATTTTCTGGAAGAATCCAAATCTCTGGAGGAATTCCTGAAGGATTCCCCGGAGAAACTCCCGGATTCCTGGATATCGAGGAGTAATTTTCTCGGGAATTGTTCCATGAGTTCGTCTGAAATTCCTCCGGGAATTCCTCCAGAAATTTTAGACGAGCTCCTGGAGCAATTTCCTAGGATCTCCAGGAGGAATTCCCGAGAAACTCCTGGAGGAATTTCAGATGGAGCTATTCCCTAGGAACTCCTGGAGGAATTCGCAAGGAACTCCTGAAGGATTTCCCATGGAACTTCTGAAGGAATTCCCAAGGAACTCCTGGAGGATTACTCAAGGAATTCTCAAATAATACTCCTGAAAGAATTTTCAAGAAACTCCCGGAGGAATTTCTGAGGACCTCCTTGAACAATTCCAAGAACTTTTGGAGGAAGTCTTGATCAACTCCCGGTATCTTTCACAAGGGAATTCAGGAAGAATTCTTTAGGAAATTCTTGGAGGAATTCCCGAGGAACTTTTTGAGGAAATGCTTAGAAACTCCTGGAGGAATTTCCATGGAGCTTCTGGGCAAATTTCCGAGGAACTCCTGGAAAAATTTCCGAGGATCTCCTTGAGGGTCTTTGGAATTTCTGAAGGAATTCCCATGAACCTTTTGGGAATCTTGGGAACTCCTGGATGCATTAACAGGTAACTCCTGGAAAAATGACAGGGATCAGAAATTCCTGAAGAACTGCTGGTAGAACTCCCGTGGAGCTACTGGAGCTTTTGGAGAAATTCCCGCAGTGCTGCTGGATGAGTTTCCTGGAGGAATTCTCGCAAGCTCCTTGAACTTCCGAGGAACTCCTGAAGGAATTGAACTCCTGGAGGAGGATATTCTCGAGGAACTTTTGGACAAATTCCCGAAGTACTGCTGGATGAATTCCCGAGGAACTTCTGGAGGAATTCCCAAGGAACTCCTGGAGGAATTCCCGAGGATATCGTGAAGGAATTCACGTGGAACTCTTTGAGGAACTCCTGAAGAATTCACGAGGCAGTTCTAGAGGAAATCCCGAAGTCCTGGAGGAATTCCCGAGAAACAACTGTAGAAATTTCCAAGGAACTTTTGGAAAAATTTCCGAGGTACTGCTGGAGGAGAAATTCTCGACGAACTTCTGGAGGAATTTCCGGAGAAATCCTGGAAGAATTCGCGAGGAACTTTTGGAGAAATTCCCGATGTACTGCTAGATGAGTTCCCGAGGAACTCCTGCAGGAGGAATTCTCGAGGAACTCCTGGAGGAATTCCCGGGGAACTCCTGGAGGAATTCCCGAGGAGCTCCTAGAGAAATTCCAAAGGAACTGCTGTAGAAATTTTCAAGGAACTCCTAGAGGAATTCACGTGGAACTTTTTGAGAAACTCCGGGAGAATTCCCGAGGAATTCCTGAAGAAGTTCTGGAGGAAGCCCCGAGGAACTCCTGGAGGAGTTTTCGTGGAACTCGGAACTAGTGGGATTTCCATGTCAACTACTAAAGGAATATTCGGTAATACCTCAAGAAACTCCTGCAAACATTTCTGGAGAAACTTCAGTGGTGGGAGCAATAAGAGTTTGTCCCGAACTAGCTTCCGCAATTCCGGTTGCCCACGGAATCTCCAGTTTCCCGCAATTCCCAGCGTTCCCCTCATAATTACCATCCAAACAGTTTGTTTCTATAACAATCAGCTTTGTGTGAATCAGCTTTCTATCTTTCTATCAGCATCTGGATCTCTTCAAGATAACAAACTCTTTAGCAAACTTTCTTCGTGATTTTGAAATGTATATCAGCAAGTGTCTCAAAGTAACAGCGCTTCTGATTTAACTACGATCAGATTCTCCAGCTCGCATCTAGGATTCCTCTTGACCTCTCTTGACCTTTCTCAGCTTTCTTTCGTATTTTCCTTCTTCTGGAATTACCTACCAGATGTGCCCTCATGGAATGGTAATATTGCTCTAGCCACTCACTAGTATGCTTCCAAATTTATCAAAAGCATTTTTTCCGGTATTTTCTGTTTTCGATTTCGATAACTTTCTCGAAACGATGAGCTTCCACCCGAAATTCCATCGAAGCAAAATGTAAACAAATGTAAACAAAAAAAACTCATCGGCTACCGCATTCCGCAACCGCAGATTTTGAAAATTTTCAAAAAAAAAACGCGGTTTAGTACTATTAGTACACCACTGTTTTTACCGCGTTTTTATCATTGCGTGCAATCCGATCTGTTTTCATGCATTCAAAAATAAATTTGACAACCGCATTCCGTTCCCGTTCCGTTTCGGTCGGCATTGCGTTCGGGCCTTAAAGCATTAAAATACTGCGGTAATAGAAAAAATCCAACGGGGTTGCGGTGGTTTCGACCGCCGCAGTCGTTCCGCAAACGTCAAAAGTGCTCGGTTCACGCTAAAAAGCTCTCACTCACTTGGTTGCCATAAAATTAAAAAATAATGAAAATTGTTTCATTTATGGTTTATGTAATCGCAATTGCTGCCACAACATGTAACTTATTTCTAAACTATATTAGGTGTAGTTTTCACACTTTAGTATGCAGCTGTACGCCATTAAACACAATTGAGATTTTCAATTATTTATTTTTGTTTCAAGGTTGTGTGCATACTTTTTGAAGTGTGCAGCAGTTTGACGTTTGCGGAACAGGTCTTCTTTGTCTTCTTCACTCCGCCAGGTTGGAAGATTTCTCTGGATAAGCAATAAGTTCTATTGAATTCTTTCAATCGCAGAGTAAAACGCAAACACGAGTGGTTTCGAATAGAACAACAAGGGAACGTTCAAAAATTACGTCCAACATTTGGAGGAGGGGGGGGGGGTCTTTTTTTTTCCTTCTAAACCATAGAGGGATAAATCTGCTCATCAGACACCCTAACAGGAAGGTTAGGGTAGTGTGGGGATGAGGCCGTCTTCTACAATGCCGGTAGAAGCCAGGACTACTCTCTCCTCGACCCACTAAAACACATTCCTATGGTCGCCAAACCCTACGTCTCTCCGGAACCACCAAGAAGGTATTGCTTCAGAGAGGGACTAGTGCATATCGCACCCTCAAGGTTAGCTGCCGTAGCCTAGCAGCAACGAACATCGATGACTCGCTCTGGAGAGTCCATCACGATAGCATGCTGGCGCTTAGCCAGTTTCCCGAGTGGTCCTCGCCACTCCCTTTGTCCACGGAAGGCGGGCAGGGTCAACCCCGCCCGCGCCCTACTGCTGAGCGGACATCAAGAACTGATGCCCACGTGCAACCCGATCTGACCTGCCCGCAAAGGAAGGGTATCACTACCCTTCAGGCCCTATCAGATGCACCCGTAGGTTGCAGACAGCAGGATCTCACCTACCCCGACCCTTGCCGGGGACCCCTTTCCAACCGCGGGCTCAGATCCAACCCAGTAGACCGACGCCACGACAGCACCGCTACCGGGACTTCCTCTCCGCGGCCACTTAATCGCTGTAAGGGTCGATCTCGACCGCAGGGCACCGGTATGACCTACGAAGCCGACTTCGAATCCCTGGACCACCTCTTGTACTGCATCTAGACTAGCCATTCTCCGAGTCCACGCGCCACCTCCTCTGTAGCTCCCAGACGATATGGGTGATAGCCGTTGAAACGGCATTCCAGCTAATCTCATCCCTACACATTCTCTGGACCAAGTTGTCCGGAGTTGTGTCCTCCCCGCATGTGGCAAGCATGCGGTCACGCATTGTGCGAAAACGCGGGCACACGAACAACACGTGTTCCGCCGTTTCCTCTAAACCATTGCACACTGGGCATTCGGGAGAATCCGCATGCCCGAAACGGTGTAGATACTGTCGGAAGCAACCATGACCTGTAAGGACCTGTGTCAGGTGGAATGAAACTTCCCCATGGCGCCTATTAATCCAACTATCTACCCTCGGTATCAACCTATGGGTCCACCTTCCTTTGGTGGAACTGTCCCACGCGCGCTGCCATTTGACCATAGAGGCCATCCTGACAGTTTTGCGAATTTCTCAGCAATTCCCCCGGGGATTGCTCCAGGAATCCTTACGGGGATTACTCCAGAAGGTCCTCCGGGAATTCCTCCAGGAATTCCTTCGGGGATTCCTCCTAGAATTCCTCCGGGGATTGCTCCAGGAATCCTTCCGGAGATTCCTCCAGAAATTCCTCCGGGGATTCTTCCTGCAATTCCTCCGAGGATTCCTCCAGGAATTCCTCCGGGGATTCCTCCAGGAATTTCTCCGTGGATTCTTCCAGGAATTCCTCCGGGGGTTGCTACAAGAATTCTTCCGGGGATTCCTCCAGATATTTCTCAGGGGATTCCTCCGGGGATTCCTCCAGGAATTCCTCCGGAGATTCCTCCAGGAATTCCTCCGGAGATTCCTCCAGGAATTCCTCCGGAGATTCCTCCAGGAATTCCTCCGGAGATTCCTCCAGGAATTCCTCCGGAGATTCCTCCAGGAATTCCTCCGGAGATTCCTCCAGGAATTCCTCCGGAGATTCCTCCAGGAATTCCTCCGGAGATTCCTCCAGGAATTCCTCCGGAGATTCCTCCAGGAATTCCTCTGGGGATTCCTCCTGGAATTCCTATTGGAATTCCTCCTGGAATTCCTATGGAAATTTCTCCGGGGATTCCTCCAGGAATTCCTCCTGGGATTCCTCCAGGAATTCCTCCGGAGATTCATCCTGGAATTCCTCTGGGGATTTCTCTTGGAATTCCTATTGGAATTCCTCCTGGAATTCCTATGGAAATTTCTCCGGGGATTCCTCCAGGAATTCCTCCTGGGATTCCTCCAGGAATTCCTCCGGAGATTCCTCTAGGAATTCCTCCGGAGATTCCTCCAGGAATTCCTCTGGAGATTCCTCCAGGAATTCCTCCAGGAATTCCTCCGGAGATTCCTCCAGGAATTCCTCCGGAGATTCCTCCAGGAATTCCTCCGGAGATTCCTCCAGGAATTCCTCCGGAGATTCCTCCAGGAATTCCTCCGGAGATTCCTCCAGGAATTCCTCCGGAGATTCCTCCAGGAATTCCTCCGGAGATTCCTCCAGGAATTCCTCCGGAGATTCCTCCAGGAATTCCTCCGGAGATTCCTCCAGGAATTCCTCCGGAGATTCCTCCAGGAATTCCTCCGGAGATTCCTCCAGGAATTCCTCCGGAGATTCCTCCAGGAATTCCTCCGGAGATTCCTCCAGGAATTCCTCCGGAGATTCCTCCAGGAATTCCTCCGGAGATTCCTCCAGGAATTCCTCCGGAGATTCCTCCAGAAATTCCTCCGGAGATTCCTCCAGGAATTCCTCCGGAGATTCCTCCAGGAATTCCTCCGGAGATTCCTCCAGGAATTCCTCCGGAGATTCCTCCAGAGATTCCTCCAGGAATTCCTCCGGAGATTCCTCCAGGAATTCCTCCGGAGATTCCTCCAGGAATTCCTCCGGAGATTCCTCCAGGAATTCCTCCGGAGATTCCTCCAGGAATTCCTCCGGAGATTCCTCCAGGAATTCCTCCGGAGATTCCTCCAGGAATTCCTCCGGAGATTCCTCCAGGAATTCCTCCGGAGATTCCTCCAGGAATTCCTCCGGAGATTCCTCCAGGAATTCCTCCGGAGATTCCTCCAGGAATTCCTCCGGAGATTCCTCCAGGAATTCCTCCGGAGATTCCTCCAGGAATTCCTCCGGTGATTCCTCCAGAAATTCCTTAAAGAATTGCTGGAGGAACTCCTTAAAGAATTCCTGAAAGAATTCCTAGAGGAATTCCTGAAAAAATTACTAGAGGAATACCTGAAAGAATTCCTCGAGGAATTCCTGAAAGAACTCCTAGAGGAATTCCTGAAAGAATTCCTAGAGAAATTCCTGAAAGAATTCCTATAGGAATTCCTGAAAGAATTCCTGGAGGAATCCCTGAAAGAATTCCTGGAGGAATCCCTGAGAGAATTCCTGGAGAAATCCCTAAAAAATCCTGGAGGAAACCCTGAAAGATTTCCTGGATGAAATCCCTGAAAGAATTCCTGGAGGAATCCCTGAAAAAACTCCTGGAGGAATCCCTGAAAGAATTCCTGGAGGAATCCCTGAAAGAATGCCTGGAGAAATCTCTGAAAAAAATCCTGGTGGAATTCCTGAAAGAATTCCTGAAGGAATTCCTGGAGGAATTCCTGGAAGAATTCCTGAAGGAATTCCTGGAAGATATACTGGAGGAATTCCTGGAAGAATTCCTGGAGGAATTCCTGGAAGAATTCCTGGAGGAATTCCGGGAAGAATTCCTGGAGGAATTCCGGGAAGAATTCCTGGAGGAATTCCGGGAAGAATTCCTGGAGTAATTCCTGGAAGATTTCCTGGAGGAATTCCTGGAAGAATTCCTGGAGGAATTCCTGGAGGAATTCCTGGAAGAACTCCTAGAGAAATTCCTGGAAGAATTCCTGGAGGCATTCCTGGAAGAAATCCTGGAGGAATTCCTGGATGAATTCTTGGAGGAATCCCTGAAAGAATTCCTGGAGGAATCCCTGAAAGAATTCCTGGAGGATTTCCTGAAAGAATTCCTAGAGGAATTTCTGAAAGAATTCCTGAAAGAATTCCTGAAGGAATTCCTGAAAGAATTCCTGAAGGAATTCCTGAAAGAATTCCTGAAGGAATTTCTGGAAGAATTCCTGGAGAAATTCCTGAAAGAATTCCTGGAGCAATTCCTGAAAAAATTCCTGGAGGATTTCTTGGAAGAATTCCTGGAGGAATTCCTGAAGGACTTCCTGGAGGAATTCCTGGAGGAATTCCTGGAAGAATTCTTGGAGGAATCCCTGAAAGAATTCCTGGAGGAATCCCTGGAAGAATTCCTGGAGGAATTCCTGAAAGAATTCCTGGAGGAATCCCTGAAAGAATTTCTGGAGGAATCCCCGAAGGACTTCCTGGAGGAATCCCCGAAGGACTTCCTGGAGGAATCCCCGAAGGACTTCCTGGAGGAATCCCCGAAGGACTTCCTGGAGGAATCCCCGAAGGACTTCCTGGAGGAATCCCCGAAGGACTTCCTGGAGGAATCCCCGAAGGACTTCCTGGAGGAATCCCCGAAGGACTTCTTGGAGGAATCCCCGAAGGACTTCCTGGAGGAATCCCCGAAGGACTTCCTGGAGGAATCCCCGAAGGACTTCCTGGAGGAATCCCCGAAGGACTTCCTGGAGGAATCCCCGAAGGACTTCCTGGAGGAATCCCCGAAGGACTTCCTGGAGGAATCCCCGAAGGACTTCCTGGAGGAATCCCCGAAGGACTTCCTGGAGGAATCCCCGAAGGACTTCCTGGAGGAATCCCCGAAGGACTTCCTGGAGGAATCCCCGAAGGACTTCCTGGAGGAATCCCCGAAGGACTTCCTGGAGGAATCCCCGAAGGACTTCCTGGAGGAATCCCCGAAGGACTTCCTGGAGGAATCCCCGAAGGACTTCCTGGAGGAATCCCCGAAGGACTTCCTGGAGGAATCCCCGAAGGACTTCCTGGAGGAATCCCCGAAGGACTTCCTGGAGGAATCCCCGAAGGACTTCCTGGAGGAATCCCCGAAGGACTTCCTGGAGGAATCCCCGAAGGACTTCCTGGAGGAATCCCCGAAGGACTTCCTGGAGGAATCCCCGAAGGACTTCCTGGAGGAATCCCCGAAGGACTTCCTGGAGGAATCCCCGAAGGACTTCCTGGAGGAATCCCCGAAGGACTTCCTGGAGGAATCCCCGAAGGACTTCCTGGAGGAATCCCCGAAGGACTTCCTGGAGGAATCCCCGAAGGACTTCCTGGAGGAATCCCCGAAGGACTTCCTGGAGGAATCCCCGAAGGACTTCCTGGAGGAATCCCCGAAGGACTGTTGAGAAACGTAGTTACCCTTTGTATGTAGTTCACTACCCTTAGCAACCCTAGCAACCTGATTGTTTAGCAGGAGTAATCAGTTAGAATAAATTTTCATTACTTGTTCAAGCTCTTACCGAACTAGACGTTCTTTTATTCATTGTCTCACAAGTGGTTATGGGCCCAGAGACGTGGCCATAGCTTGAAGTAATCATTGTTCCTGTTCATCAAGACAAGTTTGTTCGTTGAAGAAAGAAGCCATGATTCCGAGGGACGTAGAAAGACAAAGTGCGAGCGGAAGCGGTCCAGGCAGCAGTAGGACGAATACGACTAGAAGCGGTGCAACCGGATCCGGAGGCGACTTGGCGGCTGGATCAGGAGACGGTGTGCGAACCGGCGGTGTAGTTCGTGCCTACGGGAATGCAGTGAATCTTCCGGCGATCGAAAAACTCAAGGGCCGTCAAAACTACTCCTCGTGGGCGTTTTCCATGAAAATGATTCTCATCAGAGAAGGGACCTGGACAGCTGTGCAGCCCGCGGAGGGCCAGCAAGTTGATCCGGAAGCCAGTGATCGTGCGCTGGCAACGATTCGTTTAACGTTGGAGAAGAACAACTTCAGTCTCGTCCAAACTGCGACCAGCGCTCAAGACGCATGGGAGAAACTCCGGAAGGCATTTCAAGACGACGGGCTGATACGAAGATTTGGATTGCTGGACCGGTTGACTTCGGTGAAGCTGGAGAACCACAGTACCGTGGAGGATTACGTGGACATCCTGGTGACCACGGCCAACGATCTCAGCGAGATAGGGTTTGAGGTGAATGACCAGTGGCTGGCGTCGTTGTTAATGAAGGGGCTCCCAGAGTATTATCATCCGATGGTCATGGGACTTCAGGCGTCCGGCTTGGTGTTGACTGCAGACACGGTCAAAGCGAAAATACTGCAGGACGTCAAATGGCCGATTTCAAGCTCCGGAAGTGAAGGTGCACTATACACGAAGCACAAGCACAGGAGAACCAAGGCAGTAGCGGACAAGAAGGACAAGACGTGCTACAACTGCAGCAAGCTCGGACACTTTGCAGCTGAGTGCCCCCAGAAACAGAAATCAAGTGCTCATCCGAAACCGAAGAATAAGGCTTTGTGCGCGATGTTGGCCGTTGGCAAGGGCGGCGCGGACGAATGGTATTTTGACTCGGCGGCAAGCTCCCACATGACGAGAAGCGAGGAGAATTTCACGAAGCAGGAAGTTTTCGCCCATCCGATCGACACGGCGAACAACCAATGCATCATGTCTACAGCGAAAGGTTTAGTGAAGCTCGAATTGCAAGAAGGACCCATCGAAGTGCAGGAGGTACTGCATGTCCCGGATTTGGCGGCCAACCTCCTATCAGTAAGTAAGATTTGCCGAAAAGGATTGACGGTGACGTTCAAGGCAGATTCCTGTGAAGTCTACGATGAAGATGGAGAAGTGATAGCCTCAGGAACCGAGATGGATGGTTTGTATCGACTCAACTGCAAGAAACCGGAAACATCCTTGTTGACAGCAGAAGCGGAAATCTGGCACAGGCGGCTAGGACACTTGAATCAGCAAGGCATGACGAAACTCGCAACCATGGTGGACGATTTGGATCTTCGGAAGGAAGCAGCATTCGACTGTGTGACCTGTGCTACAGGGAAGCAAGCTCGTGACCCTTTTCAATCCAGCACAACGAAAGCAGACGGAATGTTGGATTTAGTGCACACGGATCTCTGTGAACCGATAGAGGAACCTTCGATTGGCGGTAGCCGTTACATTTTAACATTCGTGGACGATGCCAGTCGGAAGGTATTCGCATACTTCCTGATGTCGAAGAGCGCTGTCAAAGATGTGTTCGAGAATTTCAAATGCATGGCGGAACGGCAGACCGGAAGAAAGTTGAAGATTTTGAGGTCTGACAATGGCACCGAGTTCGTTAATGCGGCGATGGAAGCATGCATGCGGAGAGACGGAATAATCCATCAAACGACGTGTCCGTACACTCCTCAGCAGAACGGTGTGGCCGAGCGCATGAATCGGACGCTCGTAGAAAAGGCAAGGTGCATGCTGAATGATTCCAAGCTACCAAAGAACGCGTGGGACAGTTCCACCAAAGGAAGGTGGACCTATAGGTTGATACCGAGGGTAGATAGTTGGATCAATAGGCGCCATGGGGAAGTCACATTCCACCTGACACAGGTCCTTACAGGTCATGGTTGCTTCCGACAGTATCTACACCGTTTCGGGCATGCGGATTCTCCCGAATGCCCAGTGTGCAATGGTTTAGAGGAAACGGCGGAACACGTTTTGTTCGTGTGCCCGCGTTTTCGCACAATGCGTGACCGCATGCTTGCCACATGCGGGGAGGACACAACTCCGGACAACTTGGTCCAGAGGATGTGTAGGGATGAGTTTGGCTGGAACGCCGTTTCAACGGCTATCACCCATATCGTCTGGGAGCTACAGAGGAGGTGGCGCGTGGACTCGGAGAATGGCTAGTCCAGATGCAGTACAAGAGGTGGTCCAGGGGTTCGGAGTCGGCTTCGTAGGTCATACCGGTGCCCTGCGGTCGAGATCGACCCTTACAACGATTAAGTGGCCGCGGAGAGGAAGTCCCGGTAGTGGTGCTGTCGTGGCGTCGGTCTACTGGGTTGGATCTGAGCCCGCGGTTGGAAAGGGGTCCCCGGCAAGGGTCGGGGTAGGTGAGATCCTGCTGTCAGCAACCTACGGGTGCATCTGATAGGGCCTGAAGGGTAGTGATACCCTTCCTTACGGGCAGGTCAGATCGGGTTGCACGTGGGCATCAGTTCTTGATGTCCGCTCAGCAGTAGGGCGCGGGCGGGGTTGACCCTGCCCGCCTTCCGAGGACAAAGGGAGTGGCGAGGACCACTCGGGAAACTGGCTAAGCGCCAGCATGCTACCGTGATGGACTCTCCAAAGCGAGTCATCGATGTTCGTTGCTGCAGGCTACGCAGCTAACCTTGTGGGTGCGATGTGCACTAGCCCCTCTCTGAAGCAATACCTTCTTGGTGGTTCCGGAGAGACGTAGGGTTTGGCGACCATAGGAATGGTTTAGTGGGTACGAGGAGAGAGTAGTCCTGGATTTTACTTTTGTTGTAGAAGACGGCCTGTCAGACCTACACTACCCTAACCTTCTGTTAGGGTGTCTGTTGAGTAGATTATCCCCCTATGGTTTAGAAGGAAAAAAAAAAAAGCTACCAAAGAAGTTCTGGGCAGAAGCAGTTTCAACCGCAGCATATCTGGTAAATAGGAGTCCCGCAAGATCGTTAGAAGCAAAAATACCAGAAGAGGTGTGGAGTGGCAGAAAACCAACGTTGCAGCATCTCAAGATTTTCGGTTCCTTGGCGATGATACACGTGCCCAAGCAGAAGCGACGGAAGTTCGACCCAAAAGCCGTTGAAGGAATCTTTGTCGGGTATGCGGAGAAGTCGAAAGGTTACCGAATTTTCAATCCAAGCGATAGCAGCATCGTGATAAGCCGAGACGTACGGATCATCAATGAAGGGAAGTCTTCGGCGATTGGCGAACAGCAAACGGAAGAGGTCAGTTTCATGGAACTTCAATCGTGGATCGAGTGTGCTGAACCAACCGAAGGGGTATCCAGCGTGCCACGTGGAGAAAATCCAAGCGCTTCAACTGATGACGTTCAAATGTTCTCGTTGCGTCCGGAAGCTGATTCTAGTGATGATGAGTTCGTCGATGCTGAGCTTCACGATGCGCTCCCGCCGCAATCCACAAGACCAGCTGATGAGCAGCAAGGGTCGACGCACAGCGGTCGGGAGCGCAGGTTTCCAGGCAAGTACCGCGATTATGTTTGTTATAGTTCTTCTGTCCCAGATGATTCCCCCTATTCCCAGTCTTCAAACGTGATGGGTGATCCATTAACCTACGACGAAGCAGTCAACCGACCAGACCGAGAGCGCTGGATTGCTGCAATGGACGAAAAGTTGAAGGCGCTGGAAAGCAACAACACGTGGAAATTGACCGACTTGCCCAAAGGAAGGAAGGCCATACGAAACAAATGGATCTTCAAGACAAAACGTGGAGCGGATGGAGAAATTTCCCAGTACAAGGCCAGGCTGGTGGTGAAAGGCTGTTCACAGCGGCCGGGTATTGATTATGCGGAGGTGTACTCACCGGTGGTAAGATACTCGACGATACGTTATCTGATGGCTCTCGCAGTGCAGCACGACCTAGACGTTGAGCAAATGGACGCCGTCACGGCGTTTCTCCAGTCCGACCTGAAGGAAGAAACCATCTTCATGGAGCAGCCGGAAGGGTACGTGAACGATGCCACCAAGGTTTGCAAGCTAAAGAAGGCGCTGTATGGATTAAAGCAGTCAAGTAGGATGTGGAATAGACAGCTGGATGAAGCGATGCGGCAGTTTGGACTTACTCGTTCCAGAGTGGACTCGTGTTTGTATTTCAAGATTAGCAAGAAAGAAATGATCTTCGTGACAATCTATGTTGATGACCTGTTGATCTTCACCAACAACCCGGACTTGAAGAAGAAGCTGAAGGAGTTCCTGAACAGTCGTTTTCAAATGAAGGACCTTGGAGCGGCGAAGTTATGCTTGGGACTGCGAGTCACTCGGGACCGGAAAGGAGGCACACTACATCTCGACCAGCAACAATACATCGAAGAAGTTCTGAAGCGGTTCAATATGGAGAATTGTAGATCTGTAGCAACCCCTGCAGATCCCGGAGAACAACTGGATGATTCAATGTCTGCACGTTGTTACGAGTCATGTCGACAAATGAGTAGATACTGCTATGTTAATACCTTAAGCTAATTATGTGTGTATCCCAGATAAACATAAGTAGCACGCAGCCAGATTCGCCGACAGGAGCGAAACATACCTCGCCACTCGCCTGTCAATTCGCCACTCAACTGTCAAATTCTTCACTTCGCTCATCGTCACTCTCAACGTACTTCCGCTGAAAAAGTGGTAAAACCCAGCTGCAAGGAAGGTGGCCGGAGGCCTTATTCCCAAAAAAAAACCTTGCAAAGCAATTTGCAGAGCGGACGTACACCACAGTGCGCGTATATTAGCAGCAACCTCGCTCGCGCACGTGAACCACGGAACGGCAGTGGAACAACGGTGACCAGTGCAGCCGATACCGCAGTGGGAATCGACTATTTACCACCGGTATCACGGTAGGAAGCATCTGACCGGCAGCAAAACAAAGATTCCAACGGCGTGGCGGCAAACACATTCGCCCTAACCTCCAACACCGTAGCCCAACTCCTAAAGGAAAAGGCCTTCCCCGAGAAGGCTTTTTTCATACGGGATTTTCCGTGCTTCGGTCTAAGGTCGTCAAGCTTGGAGGCCACGGCTGTTCAACACATCTGGTCAACCCTAGTTCCATCTGTGCGGCGTGTAGGCACTGTCCGACTTTTCACCACCTATCAGGAGCCGACGCAGAGCCAACGACGGGTCTCGACAATACGTGTCGGTACGGTGTGCGTTCCGTCCCTGAATCACGTACAACGATTGTCCGGGGACGAGTGACGATCGCATACTCCAGTGTTCCCGAAGTGCGTCAAGTGAGGAAAAAGTGCACCAGAATCATCCCCAACGAGTCGCTGAAGTGGCAGACCAATACGGCCACGTTCACTTACGGAACCTGTTCACGTCCGGAAGCACGAAGAGCAGCGATAAGATACAAATCCCCTACATCGCTCGGCGAAGGGCGACCGAGGTGCATGTGGGTACAGATGATGAGTGGCGTGAAGACAGTGTGTTAGTGTGTTGGTGTGAAACGCGTCCATTGGTCGAGTGATGACCTGGGCGCCGAATGATTAGTACAACGAGTCTGCGCCAAGATACGTTGTCAGATGACTGGCGCGTTCGAGTAACAACTGCAGACCGGGGGCCCCGGTACCATCGTAAGCATCAGCAGCAGTCCTTGGTAATGTCCACAGCGCTGTAGGATAAATTAGTAAGTAAGCCTAGTTGTAAGTTGCAAAATGTCATTACAAACATGTAGAATTCCACCATACATTATTTTTCATGTCTAATTGACTACCCGAGAGTCTTATTGACAACAAGTAGCCATAGCCGGGCATGAACGAATCAGCGTAATAGACCTCGTTCACTCAATTGACTTTTCTGGGTCGGAGTTACGCTATTTCGTGCTCCAGGGCCTATTACCTATTATGCCTTTGCCTTAACTGTCTGATTGACAACAATTGATATTAGTAGACAATTTTATCGTTACATGGCGCCCAACTGAAATATCCACGATCTTTTCAGTTCGCGAATCGGTCAATTGTGAAGTGTCATAGTGAGTCGTGTTGTGTGAGTTCAGAAAATGGATATCCTACACCTATCGGATGGAGAGCTCGACTTTGAGTTGCAACTGAGGAACGAAGACCAGCAGAGGCGAACCAAGAGGGAGAAGACAAGCAGGCTGCGTGAGCATATCGAGAAGGAGCGAACCAACATGGAGATGCCAATCTGTGCGGACCATATCATCTCGCAAGAGGACCACTTGCGACACTGTCAAGTTAAGATGCAGTTCATCAATGATCGAGTGAAGAAGGGCCTAGAGAAGGAGGATCCATTGGAGCTCGCCGTATGCAGGAGCAGGCTCCTACATTATCGATCGCGACTGCAGATGATCACCGAGAAGAACTTAGCAGGATACATGAAACAACTAGAGGACGTAGTAGAGCTGTCCCTTCTCAAAATCAGCAATTTTTTCGTCGATACAACCATTCTGGACATGCACCCACCTAAAACGGTTCCAGAATCCAACGAGGCTATTCTCCCAGATGACGCAGAGGTTCTCGAACGGCTGAAAAATGCGCAACTACAATCCAGCGTCAAATCAGGAAGCCAACGTCAACCAACGTTCCAACGGAACGCAGCAGAGCAACACCTGGACCAAATGCGACAACTTCAGGAACAACAACTACTTCTTCAAAAGCAAATTGAACTCCAGCGGATTCAGCAAGAACAGATTCAACGAGAACTGCAGATCCAACAACAACTATATCAGCTCCGATTGCAGAAAGACCAGTCACAGCAGCGGTTTTTAGATCCAGCTATAACAAATCAACCAGGATGGCGTCCGGCGAGGGAACAGCATAACGCTGCTATTGCGACATGTGGAACATCACAACAAAATCAAAACATCCAATCGATGCGTGCAACAAGCAACATATCTCTTCAGCAGACAGACCAGCAAAACAGAAGGACTCCAGACTTCCCACCCAAACCAGATGATCACTATGGGCAGGGTATGCCAAATGCAGCAAATCACGAGTATAGAACTGCCACCAATCAAACATACCAAAATGCTCAACCACTGGAGATGAGATGGCCGAGCAGATCTTATCAAAACAGACCACAAAACTCTCAACCGGTTTACAAGTGGCCTTTTGAGTACGCTGGTCAAGCAAACACCATTTTGCTGGGCGAATTCTTGAACATGGTGACGACATATGCCATAACGGAAGGGGTGGATGAAACTACACTGCTAAGATCCATAAAGCACCTACTGAAGGGAAGCGCACTACAATGGTACACGCGTTGCTACATGCACCTTCGCGATTGGAACGATTTCAAACTAGAGATAAAAAGAGAATTCTTACCACCGAATTACTCTGAAATCGTAAAACAGGATCTCTATCTGCGATTCCAGGAACCAAATGAACCGTTTGCCAAGTTTTACCGAGATTTGGTAGCAGCGTTCGAAATCGTGGAGCCTCCATTACCTGAATCGGAGAAGCTTTTTATACTAAAATCGCATCTCAATGCCGATTTCACACCGATCGCATCGGCAGCTCGAGCAACATCTGTAAAAGAGCTGGTAGCAGTTTGCCGTGACTTCGCAGTGTCCCGATCTTATTGTATGCGCAATAGAAACCCAGGACCACTACGGCCAGCGTGGAACAGGGCGGATAACCCAACCTTCAACAGACATCCACGGGTGAATTCAACAGGACCGCAGTACCGGCAGCAAGTAAACATTATATCCCAAGAACCAAACGAACAGGCAGAAGATATTCAACCGGAAGACATCCTCGTGCAGGAAGAAGCTCGACAACAGTTGGCAATTCAATGGGAAGAAGCGACAACGGAACAGGCAGAAATCAACGCAATACAAACACAAGGAGCATGGGCAAGGGATCAGACAATAGGACAGGAGGATCGCATGCCTGACACACGTGCCAGACCAACAACGGTTACGTGCTGGCAATGTGGAAACCAAGGGCACACATATCCAACATGTCCTAGCCCGAAAACTTACACATTCTGTTACAGTTGCGGCAACAAAGGCGTCACCACCAGAAGCTGTCCGTCTTGTGCTTCTAGGTGGAAACAACTGGCCTTACCCAACCGAAGTAATCTGTCGGGAAACCGGTAGAGGGAGCATCAACTATTAGGGGCAGCGATACTCCCATCAATCCTCCAATTCCCCACCTAACAGACCTACCCACATTCCACAAAGTAGTTTCCACGATCATAAATACAATCACAACGGATAATAGACCATACGCAGATATTACAGTATTGGGCCGATCTCTAAAAGGATTGTTGGATAGCGGTGCAACCTGCAGCGTCCTCGGAGGTACTCTGACAAACCTAGCAGAAGAACTGGGACTTAAAAAGTTCCAAGTTCAAGGCATCATTAGCACCGCGGACAATACACAACATAACGCAAGCTTTTACGTACACTTACCGATCGAATACAACAACAGAAAGCTAACTCTACCAATACTATGTGTTCGTACGCTTCCGGACATTCTCATCCTTGGGGTAGACTTCCGGCAGTCCTTCGGAGTGAGTGTGAAGATCTGTGGCATACAAATGGACTCCAATGTAGACTTGGACAAATTACGATCGCTATCCGACGATGAGCAACGCGAGCTTGAGCATACTATAACTTCCTTCCCAACCTCAGAGAACACCGGAAAACTTGGGCGCACACACCTTTACGAACACCAGATAGACACCGGCACTGCAGCCCCAATCAAACAGCGATACTATCCAGTATCACGCTTTCTATTGAACGACATAAACAAGGAGGTAGACCGGATGCTCAACTTAAACGTGATCGAGGAGACTAACTGTTGCCCATGGAATAACCCTATCGTCACGGTTAAAAAGAAGGATGGAAGCATGAGATTATGTTTGGACGCGCGCAAGCTGAACACTATAGTGGTGCCTGAAGCCTATCCAACACCTCATATCGACGCAATCATGAACAACCTAGGGGGCTCAAAATACTTGTCATCTATCGACCTCGAAGCAGCCTTCTGGCAAATTCCCTTGGCGCGGAAGGATCGACCTAAAACGGCCTTCACCATACCGCAAAGGGGTCACTACCAATTTAAGGTGGTGCCCTTCGGCTTATCAACCGCCAGCCAAGCCCTGTCGAGAGTGATGAACCAACTATTCATCGACATGGAGCCGAAAGTCTTCGTCTACCTAGACGATCTGGTGATAGCCACAGACTCTTTCGCAGAACACATAAGGGTACTGAAGGAAGTTGCCAGACGTCTACGAGAAGCAGGACTCACCATCAACGTAGCAAAGTCCACATTCTGTAAGCGGAGTATCAAATATCTGGGCTTCGTCCTAGATGAGAATGGGTGGAACGTCGATCCAGAAAAAACCGATACAGTGAAGAACTTCCCGACACCCAGCACGAAGAAGGAAATCCAACGGTTTCTTGGCATGGCAGGATGGTACAGGCGATTCATTAAAAACTTCTCTAACATCGCAGCTCCATTGACCGAGCAAACCAAAGCCAAAATACGCTTCAAGTGGACAGATCAGTGTGAGAAATCCTTCCAAAACCTTAAGCAACAACTGTGCACCGCCCCAGTTCTGGCCACTCCGGATTATGCAAAGCAATTCTCCATAGCTTGTGATGCCTCAGATTTCGCAATAGGTGCTGTGCTCACCCAAGAGCACAACGGACAAGAAAAAGCGATAGCTTACATGTCGCAGAAACTATCATCCGCCGAAAGGAAGTACTCAGTTACTGAGAAGGAGTGCTTAGCAGTCATTCGCGCTATTGAGAGGTTCCGGGGTTACGTGGAAGGATCTCACTTTATCGTTTACTGTGATCACTCCAGCCTGTCGTACCTAAAATCAATGAAGAACCCGACTCCTCGGCTTGCGCGGTGGATTTTGAGGCTCAACGCATTTACGTTTGACATAAAATATCGCAAAGGTTCAATAAATGTCGTTCCGGACTGTCTCAGCAGAATCGGTGAAATAAACGCCATCGCCGGCGAGTCATCGGAATCAGACCAATGGTATATGGAGTTGCTGAAATCGGTACAAGCGGATCCGGATAAGTACCCGGATCTCAAGCTCCAAGGAGCACAACTCTACAAGAACTGCGCAATCAAGGACGAAACTGGAGCCCAAGCATTTCGCTGGAAAAGAGTCGTCCCAGCAAGCTTCAGGAACGAAATCGTCCGCAGATTCCACGACATACCAACAGCTGCCCATTTAGGGTTCGAAAGGACGCTCCAGAAGGTACAGATGGATCACTACTGGCCAAAGATGGCCATGGATGTCCAACGGCACGTTAAGGCTTGCACTGTCTGCAAGGCGTGCAAAGCCCCAAATGTCCCTCTGACACCAGCAATGGGCGGTACCAAACCGGCTAAATTGCCATGGGAGATGCTGTCCATCGACTGGGTAGGTCCCATGGTCCGTTCACGAGCAGGAAACACTGTTCTCTTAGTCGTCACTGACTGGGTAACCAAATATGTGGTGGCAGAAGCATTTCGGACAGCAAACGCGGCACAGATGGTGGACTTTCTAGAACGGAATATATTTCTACGGTTCTCAGTCCCACGGATCATATTGAGCGACAACGGTGTACAGTTTGTGTCGCACACGTTCCAGAGTCTGCTTACAAGATACGGAATTCAGCACATGAGAACCGCATTTTACTCACCCATGTGCAACAATGCAGAACGGGTGAATCGAACACTGATCACCTGTGTCCGATCACTGGTAGAAGACGACCACCGAAGATGGGACGAACACCTCCAACAGATTGTTTCTGCCATAAACTCAGCCAAACACGAGACTCTAGGATGCAGCCCGCACTTTGCCAATTTCGGCAGAGATCTGGTGTTATTTCCGGATCAGTACGTGCAACAGGACCTCAACTGCCCAGCGGACACTAAAGAAGAGCAGAGGAAAAGACTACAGCGGCTGGAGAACATCAGAAGGTTCATCATAGTCCGCATCCACAAAGCCCACGAGAAGAGCAAGCAAAGGTACGATTTACGCGCCAGAAGCAGATCATTTGCGGTAGGAGAACTTGTCTGGAGACGTTCCTTCAAGTTATCCTCGGCAGTGGAGGAGAAAACTAAGAAACTTGGTCACAAATTCATACCAGCTTTCGTCAGGGATGTCCGCGGGCAGAACATGTATCTGCTCGAAGATGTCAAGACTGGATCCATGGGGGTCTACCACATGAAGGACATCAAAGAGGACTAGTCCTCCTAACTTTTCAAGCTATGTACGCAACACTCCTTGCTGCCGACAACGAGCCGAAATGGCCACATAACTTGGTAAATGGATCGTGCTTGAGGCCCCAAAACATGTCATTACGAAACCTCGCCGTCCAAGGATAACCCCATCTTCTCCACGACCAACGTTCTTTGTCTCGGAGCTCCCGAAGAACTACATCCTCGGAAGAACCGACAGTCCCGTGATAACACACAGCAACTCACGGTGACTGACGAACACGTTTACTCTAAGAATATCCAACTATGTCCACAGTTATTCAAAACTGTCAACAAAGAGCATAATCGCCAACAAAACACGCAGAGCGGAACAGGCTTGAGGACCAACAACTTTCGCCGAAACCTCGCCTTCCCAAATACCATCCATATGGGCGAGGTATACCCGTGAAGACCCTCGCGAGTACCAGACAGAATCCATACGAAGACAAGCCTGCAGCACAGCAGAACTTCATACATACGTGGACACGTGAATGGTGGTGATAGGTTTCCAAACACAATCGCTCGAAGAAACCAGGAACAACATGTGACCATCGTACAACAACGAAACTTCACACACATACTAGGACGAAGGCGTACCGAGATGATCAAGAAGCTAGCTGTTGTGTGACGATGCCTACGTATTCAATTCGAAGTATGCGACAATAGTGTTCAACACCGGCTTATCTTTCTCCGTTAGGAACGCCTTGACACGCTCCTTTCGAGGAGGAAGATGATAGCTGACCATTCAACCTTGGAGCGCTACGTACATCTCATACACGCGCAACAGCAGCAGTAGCAGAATCCAGCCTCCCACCGGACAGACACATCGGATACGTCTCGCCTTATGACAACTACGTTTCACACAGCGATTGTGAGCTAAGCAAGCATCCCGAAAGCTCCAGTATGCCAACCTAAGTCCCGGAATCCCACCAAACTGTAGGCGGCTTCAATCAACAGAATCCTTTTGATTCGCTAAAAGTTAGTCTACGTTGGTGTCGGCGATTCTACCAAGCTACGGCGCCACAGCAATACGCACTTGTCTTCTCCGCCTCACCGTGAAATCGAAAGCTGAACAACATTCTGCATCTTCCAGCAGCATCGAATCAACACCAGCAACGGCATACACACCGAAGACACGACTCACTCAGCGCAACCGCGATTTCGAAAGGCAAAGATGCAAAGCATCATCGAATAGATAAGCAACACAACAAGCAAAAGGTGAATATCTCTATGTATGTTGAATAGAACATGTGTAAATAACACATTATATGTATATGATTTCTCGACATGACTCAGTAGGCTTAGATACTAAGCGCCCAAGTATCGTGGTTTTACGGACCGCAATACTGAACAGTAGATATAAGTATAGTAGCAACTAAGCAATCTGGCATAGAAATCTATGTGGTAACAGTAACTGTTGATGCGCTTCTGTCACTAGTTTGTAGTGTGGGCATCCTACCTTACCGAAATACCTTACCTTTTATATTCTTATACAGACTTGGTGTACAATATGTAAACATTTGCCTATCTGTACTATGTATTAAGTAGAATAAGGTCTATTGAGCTCCTCAAAACTAATCAGGCAGTTCGAAATTTTTGTGAAGCATGGCCAGCTTCACAAAAATTTCGTCTCGCAAATGTGATACTGTGTTACGAGTCATGTCGACAAATGAGTAGATACTGCTATGTTAATACCTTAAGCTAATTATGTGTGTATCCCAGATAAACATAAGTAGCACGCAGCCAGATTCGCCGACAGGAGCGAAACATACCTCGCCACTCGCCTGTCAATTCGCCACTCAACTGTCAAATTCTTCACTTCGCTCATCGTCACTCTCAACGTACTTCCGCTGAAAAAGTGGTAAAACCCAGCTGCAAGGAAGGTGGCCGGAGGCCTTATTCCCAAAAAAAAACCTTGCAAAGCAATTTGCAGAGCGGACGTACACCACAGTGCGCGTATATTAGCAGCAACCTCGCTCGCGCACGTGAACCACGGAACGGCAGTGGAACAACGGTGACCAGTGCAGCCGATACCGCAGTGGGAATCGACTATTTACCACCGGTATCACGGTAGGAAGCATCTGACCGGCAGCAAAACAAAGATTCCAACGGCGTGGCGGCAAACACATTCGCCCTAACCTCCAACACCGTAGCCCAACTCCTAAAGGAAAAGGCCTTCCCCGAGAAGGCTTTTTTCATACGGGATTTTCCGTGCTTCGGTCTAAGGTCGTCAAGCTTGGAGGCCACGGCTGTTCAACACATCTGGTCAACCCTAGTTCCATCTGTGCGGCGTGTAGGCACTGTCCGACTTTTCACCACCTATCAGGAGCCGACGCAGAGCCAACGACGGGTCTCGACAATACGTGTCGGTACGGTGTGCGTTCCGTCCCTGAATCACGTACAACGATTGTCCGGGGACGAGTGACGATCGCATACTCCAGTGTTCCCGAAGTGCGTCAAGTGAGGAAAAAGTGCACCAGAATCATCCCCAACGAGTCGCTGAAGTGGCAGACCAATACGGCCACGTTCACTTACGGAACCTGTTCACGTCCGGAAGCACGAAGAGCAGCGATAAGATACAAATCCCCTACATCGCTCGGCGAAGGGCGACCGAGGTGCATGTGGGTACAGATGATGAGTGGCGTGAAGACAGTGTGTTAGTGTGTTGGTGTGAAACGCGTCCATTGGTCGAGTGATGACCTGGGCGCCGAATGATTAGTACAACGAGTCTGCGCCAAGATACGTTGTCAGATGACTGGCGCGTTCGAGTAACAACTGCAGACCGGGGGCCCCGGTACCATCGTAAGCATCAGCAGCAGTCCTTGGTAATGTCCACAGCGCTGTAGGATAAATTAGTAAGTAAGCCTAGTTGTAAGTTGCAAAATGTCATTACAAACATGTAGAATTCCACCATACATTATTTTTCATGTCTAATTGACTACCCGAGAGTCTTATTGACAACAAGTAGCCATAGCCGGGCATGAACGAATCAGCGTAATAGACCTCGTTCACTCAATTGACTTTTCTGGGTCGGAGTTACGCTATTTCGTGCTCCAGGGCCTATTACCTATTATGCCTTTGCCTTAACTGTCTGATTGACAACAATTGATATTAGTAGACAATTTTATCGTTACAACGTACTGAAGAGGAGATTCAAGTGATGCGGAACGTTCCCTATAAGGAAGCAGTTGGATGGCTGACCTACTTGGCTCAAGGAACACGACCGGACATACTTTTGGCGGTGAACAAGGTCAGCCAGTTTAGCGGAAACCCCGGTCGTCGCCATTGGGAAGCAACAAAACGAATTATGCGGTATTTGAAGGGCACCATCGATCATCGTTTGGAGTACAACAGAGCCGGCGATCCTCAGTTCACCGGATACACAGACGCGGATTGGGGAGGAGATCCGACAAATAGGAAGTCGACAACGGGCTACATCTTCAGCACGATGGGAGGAGCCGTGTCCTGGAATGTCAAGCGGCAGCCGTCCGTAGCATTGTCGTCGTGCGAGGCGGAATTTGTGGCACTTTCTCGGACAACGCAAGAGGCACTATGGTGGAAGCAGCTGTTGCAGGAGATAGAAGGTCAACGAACGATTCCCATTTTCTGTGACAACCAATCCGCGATATGTATAGCACAAAACGAAGGATTCAACCCGAAGACCAAGCACGTTTCGATACGATACCATTTCGTGAAGGATAGTCTGGAGAGAGGAGATGTTGCGTTGCACTACATCCCAACGCAGCAGCAACCCGCGGATGGCTTCACCAAGGTTCTACCGAAGCAGAAGCATGAAGCATTTCGAAGATATTTAGGGTTAGTAAACTAAGGAGGAGTGTTGAGAAACGTAGTTACCCTTTGTATGTAGTTCACTACCCTTAGCAACCCTAGCAACCTGATTGTTTAGCAGGAGTAATCAGTTAGAATAAATTTTCATTACTTGTTCAAGCTCTTACCGAACTAGACGTTCTTTTATTCATTGTCTCACAAGTAGGACTTCTTGGAGGAATCCCCGAAGGACTTCCTGGAGGAATCCCCGAAGGACTTCCTGGAGGAATCCCCGAAGGACTTCCTGGAGGAATCCCCGAAGGACTTCCTGGAGGAATCCCCGAAGGACTTCCTGGAGGAATCCCCGAAGGACTTCCTGGAGGAATCCCCGAAGGACTTCCTGGAGGAATCCCCGAAGGACTTCCTGGAGGAATCCCCGAAGGACTTCCTGGAGGAATCCCCGAAGGACTTCCTGGAGGAATCCCCGAAGGACTTCCTGGAGGAATCCCCGAAGGACTTCCTGGAGGAATCCCCGAAGGACTTCCTGGAGGAATCCCCGAAGGACTTCCTGGAGGAATCCCCGAAGGACTTCCTGGAGGAATCCCCGAAGGACTTCCTGGAGGAATCCCCGAAGGACTTCCTGGAGGAATCCCCGAAGGACTTCCTGGAGGAATTCCCGAAGGACTTCCTGGAGGAATCCCCGAAGGACTTCCTGGAGGAATCCCCGAAGGACTTCCTGGAGGAATCCCCGAAGGACTTCCTGGAGGAATCCCCGAAGGACTTCCTGGAGGAATCCCCGAAGGACTTCCTGGAGGAATCCCCGAAGGACTTCCTGGAGGAATCCCCGAAGGACTTCCTGGAGGAATCCCCGAAGGACTTCCTGGAGGAATCCCCGAAGGACTTCCTGGAGGAATCCCCGAAGGACTTCCTGGAGGAATCCCCGAAGGACTTCCTGGAGGAATCCCCGAAGGACTTCCTGGAGGAATCCCCGAAGGACTTCCTGGAGGAATCCCCGAAGGACTTCCTGGAGGAATCCCCGAAGGACTTCCTGGAGGAATCCCCGAAGGACTTCCTGGAGGAATCCCCGAAGGACTTCCTGGAGGAATCCCCGAAGGACTTCCTGGAGGAATCCCCGAAGGACTTCCTGGAGGAATCCCCGAAGGACTTCCTGGAGGAATCCCCGAAGGACTTCCTGGAGGAATCCCCGAAGGACTTCCTGGAGGAATCCCCGAAGGACTTCCTGGAGGAATCCCCGAAGGACTTCCTGGAGGAATCCCCGAAGGACTTCCTGGAGGAATCCCCGAAGGACTTCCTGGAGGAATCCCCGAAGGACTTCCTGGAGGAATCCCCGAAGGACTTCCTGGAGGAATCCCCGAAGGACTTCCTGGAGGAATCCCCGAAGGACTTCCTGGAGGAATCCCCGAAGGACTTCCTGGAGGAATCCCCGAAGGACTTCCTGGAGGAATCCCCGAAGGACTTCCTGGAGGAATCCCCGAAGGACTTCCTGGAGGAATCCCCGAAGGACTTCCTGGAGGAATCCCCGAAGGACTTCCTGGAGGAATCCCCGAAGGACTTCCTGGAGGAATCCCCGAAGGACTTCCTGGAGGAATCCCCGAAGGACTTCCTGGAGGAATCCCCGAAGGACTTCCTGGAGGAATCCCCGAAGGACTTCCTGGAGGAATCCCCGAAGGACTTCCTGGAGGAATCCCCGAAGGACTTCCTGGAGGAATCCCCGAAGGACTTCCTGGAGGAATCCCCGAAGGACTTCCTGGAGGAATCCCCGAAGGACTTCCTGGAGGAATCCCCGAAGGACTTCCTCTAGGAATCCCCGAAGGGCTTCCTGGAGAAACCCACGAAGATCTTCCTGGAGAAATTTCCGAGAAACTCCTGTGGATGTTCTTGAGGAACTCCAGGAAGAGTGCCCGTGCAATTTCTTTAAGTATTCCCGAGGAACTCCTGAAGATATGTCAGAGGATCTCCTGGAGGAATTTCCTGATAAAACCTGGATGCATTGACAGGAGGTGGAATCCCCGAAGGACTTCCTGGAGGAATCCCCGAAGGACTTCCTGGAGGAATCCCCGAAGGACTTCCTGGAGGAATCCCCGAAGGACTTCCTGGAGGAATCCCCGAAGGACTTCCTGGAGGAATCCCCGAAGGACTTCCTGGAGGAATCCCCGAAGGACTTCCTGGAGGAATCCCCGAAGGACTTCCTGGAGGAATCCCCGAAGGACTTCCTGGAGGAATCCCCGAAGGACTTCCTGGAGGAATCCCCGAAGGACTTCCTGGAGGAATCCCCGAAGGACTTCCTGGAGGAATCCCCGAAGGACTTCCTGGAGGAATCCCCGAAGGACTTCCTGGAGGAATCCCCGAAGGACTTCCTGGAGGAATCCCCGAAGGACTTCCTGGAGGAATCCCCGAAGGACTTCCTGGAGGAATCCCCGAAGGACTTCCTGGAGGAATCCCCGAAGGACTTCCTGGAGGAATCCCCGAAGGACTTCCTGGAGGAATCCCCGAAGGACTTCCTGGAGGAATCCCCGAAGGACTTCCTGGAGGAATCCCCGAAGGACTTCCTGGAGGAATCCCCGAAGGACTTCCTGGAGGAATCCCCGAAGGACTTCCTGGAGGAATCCCCGAAGGACTTCCTGGAGGAATCCCCGAAGGACTTCCTGGAGGAATCCCCGAAGGACTTCCTGGAGGAATCCCCGAAGGACTTCCTGGAGGAATCCCCGAAGGACTTCCTGGAGGAATCCCCGAAGGACTTCCTGGAGGAATCCCCGAAGGACTTCCTGGAGGAATCCCCGAAGGACTTCCTGGAGGAATCCCCGAAGGACTTCCTGGAGGAATCCCCGAAGGACTTCCTGGAGGAATCCCCGAAGGACTTCCTGGAGGAATCCCCGAAGGACTTCCTGGAGGAATCCCCGAAGGACTTCCTGGAGGAATCCCCGAAGGACTTCCTGGAGGAATCCCCGAAGGACTTCCTGGAGGAATCCCCGAAGGACTTCCTGGAGGAATCCCCGAAGGACTTCCTGGAGGAATCCCCGAAGGACTTCCTGGAGGAATCCCCGAAGGACTTCCTGGAGGAATCCCCGAAGGACTTCCTCTAGGAATCCCCGAAGGGCTTCCTGGAGAAACCCACGAAGATCTTCCTGGAGAAATTTCCGAGAAACTCCTGTGGATGTTCTTGAGGAACTCCAGGGGGAGTGCCCGTGCAATTTCTTTAAGTATTCCCGAGGAACTCCTGAAGATATGTCAGAGGATCTCCTGGAGGAATTTCCTGATAAAACCTGGATGCATTGACAGGAGGTGGAATCCCCGAAGGACTTCCTGGAGGAATCCCCGAAGGACTTCCTGGAGGAATCCCCGAAGGACTTCCTGGAGGAATCCCCGAAGGACTTCCTGGAGGAATCCCCGAAGGACTTCCTGGAGGAATCCCCGAAGGACTTCCTGGAGGAATCCCCGAAGGACTTCCTGGAGGAATCCCCGAAGGACTTCCTGGAGGAATCCCCGAAGGACTTCCTGGAGGAATCCCCGAAGGACTTCCTGGAGGAATCCCCGAAGGACTTCCTGGAGGAATCCCCGAAGGACTTCCTGGAGGAATCCCCGAAGGACTTCCTGGAGGAATCCCCGAAGGACTTCCTGGAGGAATCCCCGAAGGACTTCCTGGAGGAATCCCCGAAGGACTTCCTGGAGGAATCCCCGAAGGACTTCCTGGAGGAATCCCCGAAGGACTTCCTGGAGGAATCCCCGAAGGACTTCCTGGAGGAATCCCCGAAGGACTTCCTGGAGGAATCCCCGAAGGACTTCCTGGAGGAATCCCCGAAGGACTTCCTGGAGGAATCCCCGAAGGACTTCCTGGAGGAATCCCCGAAGGACTTCCTGGAGGAATCCCCGAAGGACTTCCTGGAGGAATCCCCGAAGGACTTCCTGGAGGAATCCCCGAAGGACTTCCTGGAGGAATCCCCGAAGGACTTCCTGGAGGAATCCCCGAAGGACTTCCTGGAGGAATCCCCGAAGGACTTCCTGGAGGAATCCCCGAAGGACTTCCTGGAGGAATCCCCGAAGGACTTCCTGGAGGAATCCCCGAAGGACTTCCTGGAGGAATCCCCGAAGGACTTCCTGGAGGAATCCCCGAAGGACTTCCTGGAGGAATCCCCGAAGGACTTCCTGGAGGAATCCCCGAAGGACTTCCTGGAGGAATCCCCGAAGGACTTCCTGGAGGAATCCCCGAAGGACTTCCTGGAGGAATCCCCGAAGGACTTCCTGGAGGAATCCCCGAAGGACTTCCTGGAGGAATCCCCGAAGGACTTCCTGGAGGAATCCCCGAAGGACTTCCTGGAGGAATCCCCGAAGGACTTCCTGGAGGAATCCCCGAAGGACTTCCTGGAGGAATCCCCGAAGGACTTCCTGGAGGAATCCCCGAAGGACTTCCTGGAGGAATCCCCGAAGGACTTCCTGGAGGAATCCCCGAAGGACTTCCTGGAGGAATCCCCGAAGGACTTCCTGGAGGAATCCCCAAAGGACTTCCTGGAGGAATCCCCGAAGGACTTCCTCTAGGAATCCCCGAAGGGCTTCCTGGAGAAACCCACGAAGGACTTCCTGGATGAATCCCCGAAGGACTTCCTGGAGGAATCCCCGAAGGACTTCCTGGAGGAATCCCCGAAGGACTTCCTGGATGAATCCCCGAAGGACTTCCTGGATGAATCCCCGAAGGACTTCCTGGAGGAATCCCCGAAGGACTTCCTGGAGGAATCCCCGAAGGACTTCCTGGAGGAATCCCCGAAGGACTTCCTGGAGGAATCCCCGAAGGACTTCCTGGAGAAATTTCCGAGAAACTCCTGTGGATGTTCTTGAGGAACTCCAGGGGGAGTGCCCGTGCAATTTCTTTAAGTATTCCCGAGGAACTCCTGAAGATATGTCAGAGGATCTCCTGGAGGAATTTCCTGATAAAACCTGGATGCATTGACAGGTAACTCCTGGGAAAATTGGCAGGGAACACCTCCAGAAATTTTCTAGGAATTCCTCGAGAAATTCCAGAGGAAATCCTGGTGGAACTCCCGTGGAGCTTCTGGAGGAACTGTAAGAACTCCTGGAGGAATGCTCGATTAACTCCCGGGAAATTCCCGAAGAACTCATGAAGAAATTCCCAAACAACATCAAGTAGAATTCTCGAGAATCTCCTGGAGAAATTCCTGAGAAACTTTTAGAGGAATTCCCAAGGAACTACTGGAGAAATTTTCAAGGAATTCCCAAGAAAATTGTGGTGGAATTCACGAGGAACTCTCTAAAGACTTTCTGAGAAATTTATGGAGGTGTTTCCGAAGAACTTCTGGAGCAACTTCCATGGAACTCCTGGAAGAATTTCCAAAACTGCTAGAGAAATTCCTAAGGAACTACTGGAAGAATTCCCGAGAAACTCCTGAAGGTATTCTCAAGGAAACCCTGGAGGAATTCCCGAGGAACTGCTGGAGGAATTCTCGATGGAGAAATTCCCGATGAATTCCTGATGGATGTCCTGAGAAACTTTTGGAAGAACTCCCGAAGAACTCCTGGAGATATTCTCGAGGATCTCCTGCAGAAATATCTGGGGAAGCCCTGGAGGAGTTTCCTGGGAACTCCTGGAAGAATTCCCGAGCAACTTCTGTAAGAAAATGCCGAGAAAATGTTAGAGAAATTCTCGAGGATGTCCTGGAAGAATTCCAAAGAAATTCATTGAAAAAATGCCGATGAATTCCTGGAGAAATTCTTGAGAAACTCCTGGAGAAATTTTCGAGGAATTCCTGCTGGAATTCCCGTGGAGCTACTGGAAGTACTTCTGAGGGATTCCTGGAGGATCAACTACCGGAAAAGTTCCCGACGAACTTCTTCAAGTATTTCTGAGGAACTCTTGTAGGATTTTCCTTGAAATTTCTAGAGGTAATCCCGCTGCATCCCCGCTTTCCGGAAACTTTTGATTTCTTCAAATAAAACCTGATCTATATTTTGAAGCTATGTTTCAGCTTTTTCTCACCTTTTACCTATTTCTTTCTTGTATTGGTCTCGGTATTGGTACTGGAGATCCTCCCCGGAATCAAAAACCTTTCCGAAAATTTGCTTCGTCCCGGAATCATAAACATTCTCAGAGAACTGATGTTGTTTTGAAAAAATCCGCAAAAAAACCGCACTCATTGCGTTTTGCCGCAGCGGCACCGCCGCGGAATTTTTTTTTAGTATTGTCGTCGCGGTTGAAACCCGAAGTTTCCCCGCACCCGACAATTACATTTTCTCAAAATCCATACGTGAAACCTAACGTCGGACGTAGTGCGCAGGACAGCGGATCTGGCCCTCTATCCAGCGCACTGTGCCCGACATACGTCCGACACACGGTTTAGGAGAAACAACGATTTTCGCGTGTCAAAAATTCCGATTTTCAACTGCACGAACAATACGAACCGCATTCCGCTTTCCGTTCCCGTTCCGTTTCGGTCGGCATTGCGTTCAGGCCTAATGCTGAACAGATCCCAGCACGGAGGAAGTTAGGCATTCGACAATGTTAGGCATTTGTTAGTTATGTTGCTCATCGAAAATTTTTGGAGAGCATAAATCATAACCCCGAATTTATGCTGAATGTTCGATTTTTTCGCGCATCATTGACAGTTGAGCAAATGGCAGTGGAAAAACACTTTGTTAGTTGCGGCAGCTTAAAAATCGCGTTCGTCGGTCGAGAAAAAGAAAAAATTGCTCGTCTCAAATAGTTAAACCCGTAGGAACCACTTCCGTCGTTGCGTTGTCCAAACCGTCAGTTAATCGTCGCTGCTCCTGGCCACGAAGTCCGTTTCGTTCGCGTCGTACCGTCGCCGGAACCAGTTATCTCCAAAACAGTGACCGATTCCTTTAAGTTTGGCTCCATCGTGTCGGTGAGTCATTTTATTTTTAATATGATTTATTTTTCATTTAATTTCAATTAAATTTTAATTAAATTTTAATTAAATTTTATTTAAATTTTAATTAAATTTTAATTAAATTTTAATTAAATTTTAATTGAATTTTAATTAAATATTAATTAAATTTTAATTAAATTTTAATTAAATTTTGATCAAATTTTAATTAAATTTCAATTGAATTTTAATCAAATTTTAATTAAATTTTAATTAAATTTTAACAAAATTTTAATTAAATTTTAATTAAATTTAAATTATATTCTAATTAAATTTCAATTAAATTTTAATTAAATTTCAATTAAATTTTAATTAATTTTTAATTAAATTAAATTAAAATTAAAATTAATTAAATTAATTAAATTGAATTAAAATTAAAATTAAAATTAAAATAAAATTAAAATTAAAATTAAAATTAAAATTGAAATTAAAATTAAAATTAAAATTAAAATTAAAATTAAAATTAAAATTAAAATTAAAATTAAAATTAAAATTAAAATTAAAATTAAAATTAAAATTAAAATTAAAATTAAAATTAAAATTAAAATTAAAATTAAAATTAAAATTAAAATTAAAATTAAAATTAAAATTAAAATAAAATTAAAATTAAAATTAAAATTAAAATTGAAATTAAAATTAAAATTAAAATTAAAATTAAAATTAAAATTAAAATTAAAATTAAAATTAAAATTAAAATTAAAATTAAAATTAAAATTAAAATTAAAATTAAAATTAAAATTAAAATTAAAATTAAAATTAAAATTAAAACGGGTTCCGAGTTTTTTATCAAATATGTTTCGTCCAGCTTTCATTCGAGGCAAGAGTACGGTTGTAGTAGTGAACGCCGATAAAAGTTCACTACTACAATCACACTTCTTGCTCGGATGACAGCTGGAATGAAAACAAGCAGCATAAAATCTATGCCTAACAATCGTCTAACAGCCCATACTAAAACATGTCTAACGTTAGTCTAATGTTAGACTAACAAACATGTTTCGAATTTGCAACATGTCTAACAAAAGTGTGTCATATCTGTCTAATTTTAGACTAACATTAGGCAAAAGTGAGACAAAAAGTTAGCCTAACATGCTGGCCAGTTAGTCTCACATTAGGCTAATGTTAGGCTAACCCTCCGTACTGGGGACAGTTTAAAGCCACTCTACACGGAGAAAACAAACTACCTAATTTTTGGGTCGATTTTACTCAAAGCTGAGTATATCGAATAAACTAGTTACCCAAAATTAGGTTGTTTTCCCTCTTTCCCTCATCGATGTTGTCAAAAACAAACAGAGATGCATCTACCCAACGGGGGTCCTTGAGCCCAATAAGCCAATTTTGGGTAAATGCAGGTTTACTCAAATTTGGGTTGAATGAGGGGGGGTCTTGGGTTGAATCTACCTACTCTTAAGTAAATGTTTTTGCTGGAGGTGAACACGGTCGTTTGCGAAAACCCATTAATGGGTGAAAAAACACCCATTCTCGCTAGAAGTGCCTCTCCTCATTTAATGGGTAAAGGCGGTTTACCCATTAATGGGTAAAGACGGTTAATGTCAGAAGATGGGTAAATTTTTACCCATTATGAAAAACGAATTTACAGAAAAAATGGGTAAAAATTCACCCATTTTCTCGATTTTTGCCGTCAGAAATTGTCCAGGGTTTTCATAATGGTGAGATGATGATTAATAACCAAAACTACGCCAGATTTGTATGAGCTTTATTTGAATTACATAATAAACATATAATACAACATTAACTTGTTAAAAACATATTCACTTGCTCAAGTTTCTCCGGATTCTCCCAGTCAAATTCTTTGGCGTCCCATCAGATTCCATTCAGTCGCTGCACAGAACTGGATCCATTTAGTAGGATTGCGATAAGGCTCAAGGCTTTCGGAACCTGGTCTGGTCTGGGTCCTGCTGTGCGTCTGATGCATCCACTTAGAACAGATGCAGCGGATTTTGTTCCGGGAGCATTGAAATTCGCCTTGAAGACATCATGCAAAACATCTGGTTCTTGATGGCGTAACCTAGAAATCGACGAAAATTGTAAGTGATTCCTGAAAATGAAATGTGTCGACCCAATACTTACTTTTTATGTGAACCGGAACATGATTCGCCAAAATATAAAAGTAGTATCGTGGGAATAATTAACTTCTAAATAGTTGAGACTGAAGATGACAAACGAGGAAGCGACGACGAATTTTTACAACTATTTTTCACCCATTAATGGGGTGAAGGATGGTTTCCAAACATGGGTATTTTGACGAAAACTACGTCTAAGGGGAAGGTACGGTACTGTACCACGGCACTGGGTGTAAAATGAAAATCTAAAATTTTGCGACCGTCACGAAATTGCAACAGATTTCAAACGCTAATAACTCAAAAAGTAATCGATGGATTTTCCGGATTATAGCTCGAATCGATGGGAAAACTGCACAACAATTACTGGTATAGCCGGAAAAGGGCAATAAAATCATTGTCATACATGAGTTGCGTTCTCTCTAGCGCAGTTGGACGGCCGTGCGTCCGTCCGCGTTGAGCGCTCAACGCATACTGAGTTTGCACCGATCATATGGTTGGTGACGAAGTATGTGTCAGTCGAGCTTCAATATCAACATTCTAAAAACAATACGCGCACACTTGTTGTTGGTAGGCCGCGAGAGTGCGGGAGATTGGCATCTAAGAGCCGAAAGAGAGATAAAGTTGTGAAAGACGGACCCGGTTTAGGGTGGTGCTTCGAATCCAGTTTGACTTTCTATTCTGCAGAGTTGTAACTTGTTCTGTAGCTTAGTTGGTTAAAGCGCCGGACTAGCGATAACGGAGTCGTGGGTTCGAATCCCACCAAAACAAGTGGTAATTTTTTCACAAATTTATCTCTCAATTTGCCAATTAAACGTACTTTGCCTAAAATACTTCAAGTTTTTACGTCTATTTCAGACATACTAGCCGACTGGTATAGCCGGAAAAGGGCAATAAAATCATTGTCATACATGAGTTGCGTTCTCTCTAGCGCAGTTGGACGGCCGTGCGTCCGTCCGCGTTGAGCGCTCAACGCATACTGAGTTTGCACCGATCATATGGTTGGTGACGAAGTATGTGTCAGTCGAGCTTCAATATCAACATTCTAAAAACAATACGCGCACACTTGTTGTTGGTAGGCCGCGAGAGTGCGGGAGATTGGCATCTAAGAGCCGAAAGAGAGATAAAGTTGTGAAAGACGGACCCGGTTTAGGGTGGTGCTTCGAATCCAGTTTGACTTTCTATTCTGCAGAGTTGTAACTTGTTCTGTAGCTTAGTTGGTTAAAGCGCCGGACTAGCGATAACGGAGTCGTGGGTTCGAATCCCACCAAAACAAGTGGTAATTTTTTCACAAATTTATCTCTCAATTTGCCAATTAAACGTACTTTGCCTAAAATACTTCAAGTTTTTACGTCTATTTCAGACATACTAGCCGACTGGTATAGCCGGAAAAGGGCAATAAAATCATTGTCATACATGAGTTGCGTTCTCTCTAGCGCAGTTGGACGGCCGTGCGTCCGTCCGCGTTGAGCGCTCAACGCATACTGAGTTTGCACCGATCATATGGTTGGTGACGAAGTATGTGTCAGTCGAGCTTCAATATCAACATTCTAAAAACAATACGCGCACACTTGTTGTTGGTAGGCCGCGAGAGTGCGGGAGATTGGCATCTAAGAGCCGAAAGAGAGATAAAGTTGTGAAAGACGGACCCGGTTTAGGGTGGTGCTTCGAATCCAGTTTGACTTTCTATTCTGCAGAGTTGTAACTTGTTCTGTAGCTTAGTTGGTTAAAGCGCCGGACTAGCGATAACGGAGTCGTGGGTTCGAATCCCACCAAAACAAGTGGTAATTTTTTCACAAATTTATCTCTCAATTTGCCAATTAAACGTACTTTGCCTAAAATACTTCAAGTTTTTACGTCTATTTCAGACATACTAGCCGACTGGTATAGCCGGAAAAGGGCAATAAAATCATTGTCAATTTTCAACAATACACAAAAGTTACTATTTTCAATTCTAAACTATTGAAAATTTGGAAATAGTGAACCCATGTTTTCATTTAATTCAACCAATCACGTGCGAGCACATTTTTGGGCTTGGTCGCTTAGTATATAAGTTATTGTCTTCTTCTCATCTTCCATCATTCTTCCGCGACACCTCGAGGGGAACGCATCGGAGGACTGCTAGCCAGTTTCTCCGTTTGCTTCTCCCTTCAGTATGCTTTGGCTAGCCGAGCGTGGTGGTCGTCGGCTGTTGCCACTTGCTTTACCAGTCGTCGTCGCGTCGCCGTGCGCGGTACCAGTGGGGCCGCCAAACTAGACCGGATCAGCTCTGCGAAAATTTTCTTCATTCTGGCTTCATCGGGCGTCCGGGCAGTGCAAGCCAACATCGGAATTAACACAATTATGGAACGCGCTTGCAGTAATACCACCGACGAACCGACATGCCAGCTAGTGCCAAGGTTCATGAAATTTTCGTCCAAAATTTTAAAATAAAAACCGTTGAAAAATAGCGCCATCTGTTGATTTTGGTTCGGAACTATTTTGGCCGAAATATTTCGAACACTCTTAAATAATGCCACCCATAGGTGTGCTGGAATGAACAAATTTTTCAAACATTCGATAATGCTGTTTATTTCATAACAATTACTAAAATTTCTCATGATAAACTAAGAAAAGATAGATTCACAAACTGTGTTCAAAACAAAACTTTTGAGGAGCGTAAAAGACTCAATAATCTTACAGAATTTCATACTTTGATTGAATTAAACGTAGAGTGTTTGTTTGTATTCCGCGGCGTCGCCGTCGTCGTCGGTCATGCCTTCATCATACTGCAGCCACATCAGAACACAATTTCATATCTTAATTTTCCGAAAGCACAATTTATTATTAGGCCTAATTCATATAAGTATTGACTTCTGGGAGATTTTATTTTTTCAAATAAAAGTTGAAATAGTAGTCAGCCCAGTCAGCGTCACTAAAACGGCAGCAGGAGCAGCATCATCGTCGCGACGCTTGCACAATTCGATGGGAATATAGTGTGCAGACGGTAACAGCCACCAATGTTTGAATTTATTTTCACGCTGGGACATTTAATATAACATCCTTAATTGCTTCCCAAAATTCTTAAGTATGCCGTAATTGCCGTAATGCTCCATTCTGAGGCAACGCGTAGCTACAGATTGACAATACTGGCCATCACGTGTTTTTGTTTACACAGCGTTTGATCAAGACGCCGCGACGCCGGCTGTATAAATGTCATGACGGGCTAAACGTCACTTTCAATTTGACACTAGCGATCACTGCAATTTGAATTTACCGTGTAATTATTTCGGTCAAGTCTCGGAATCGAGTGGCACGTCGGTTTAGTCGGTGGTAATACTGCAAGTAAATTAAAACAGCCCTTGAAAGGGCTACGAAAATGTCGCACGGGAGTGAACCGAATAATTTCAGTATGTTTTGTCTATGCGTGCGCGGTGGTCGTCGGCTGGCTGATGCTAGTCGTCATGGCAACGCCGTGCGCGGTACCAGTGGGGCCGCCAGCCAGTTCACACCGGATCGGATCTCTGCTAAAATTTTCTTCATCGGGCGTCCGGGCAGCACAAGCCAACATCGGAATTAACATAATCATGAAACGCGCTTGCAGTAATACTGCAAGTAAATTAAAACAGCCATTGTAAAGGCTACGAAAATGTCCCACGGGAATGAACCGAATAATTTTCTCAGGAGGAAAGCCTGGGACACATAAGTGTCAATCACTATGAGCGCTGTGTGAAAATTGAACTGCGCTTTGTCGCAACAATGAAATATGCAATTCAAAATTTAATGTGCGAAAACTGTGCTAGTTGTTTGGCAATTGGAAAATATTTTCTTCAACTCAGATGATGAAGAAATTTTCATTTTGATGAAATGTATTACTCAGTGTTGCCATATTTCAATGTGTGTAAGTCTTCGCAAAATTCTTAAATGTTCTTTACAATTTTGCCGAAAAATTTGCATGATTTATAGAAATTATTTGTTAAACATGATAATTGTGCTGATCGATTTGCAAAAGTTCAATGAGATAATTATAATTCGAAAGCAATTGGTATGCATTGTGCAAAAATCTGTATGGCATCACTAATTTTCACCCCTCTTTCATCTAACCAATCACGTGCGAGAGGGGAATTTGAACCTCTTTGCTGTACAGCCGCCTAGTATATAAGTTATTGTCTTCTTCTCATCTTCCATCATTCTTTCGTGACACCTCGAGGAGAACGCATCGGGGGACAGCTAGCTAGTTTCTCCGTTTGCTTTTCCCTTCAGTATGCTTTGGCAAGCCAAGCGCGGTGGTGGTCGGTCGGTGGTTGCGCTCTTGTGTGTTCACCTTCGCATCGTCGTCGTGCGCGGTGCTACTGGAGCCACCACCAACCGGTTCACACTGGTGCACGGCAAAACTGACACGACACGGCAGCAGCGAGGGCTTGCTGTCCCGCCACGCAAAGCAAACGCTGCCGTTCTGGATTTGATTGTCATAACTACCGGATTTTACCTCATGTACGCAATAATTGAACAATAATTGTTATTGTTCAGCATAAGCATATAGATTTAAACAGCCCTTCTAAGGGCTTCGAAAATGTTTTCCACAAGAGAGAACCGAATTATTTTCCAAGAAAGACGCCGGGTCACACAAACTTCTTCTTATCTTTCATCATTCTTTGACACGGTGTGAATCACACCTCGAGGGGAATGCATCGGAAGACTTCTCCGTTTGCTTCTCCCTTCAGTATGCTTTGGCTAGCCGGGCGCGGTGGTCGTTGGCTGTTGCATGCTAGTCGTCTTCGCATCGCTGTACGCTGTACCAGTGGGGCTGCTAACCAGTTCACACCGGATCAGATCTCTGGTGCGGCAGGAGCGGAAGCTTTCTTCATTCTGGCTTCATCGGGCGTCCTGGCAGCTTTGCAGAAGCCAACAAAATTACACCGCTGAATCGCGCTTGTAGTAAAACAGCCCTTGTAAGAGCTACGAAAATGTCCCACAAGAGTGAAAGAATAATTTTCTTAGGACGAAATCCCAATCACTATGAGCGCCGTGTGAAAATTGAATAGCGCTCCGTCGCAACCATGAGATATTCAATACAAATTTGTTTAAACTGTGCTAGTTGATTGGCAATTTTGACAACATTTTCTTCTTTTCAGATGCTGAAGAAAATTTTACTTTGATGAAATGTATTACTTAGTGTTGCCATATTTCAATGTGTGTAAGTTTTCGCAAATTTCGTAAATCTTTACAATTTTGCCTAAACATTTGCATGATTTATCGAAATTATACAAATATTCAATGAAATAATTATTCGAAAGCATTTGGCGTTTTGCCGTATAGGAGCTCAATTTTCTGTAAAATTGGTTCGAACAGTTCTTTAGAGGGCCAACAATTTTCTGAAAGAGGGTACGGTGAATTTTCCGAGAAAGTTGCTACCGCCAAGAATTTGAAACCAACTACATCAAAAGCATTCTGTGGAAATCAAACCGCATCTTGTCGCAGAAAAGGCAACATTTCTTTTGTGCGCCCTTTGCACTATTGCATTCCTTTTCATCATAACAAGTGTTTGAAAATTGAGGCTATCAAACCAATTATTCTTACAAAGCCTATCAATGTCGCTGTTCTGACATTTGCTGGCAGAACAACGAAATTATTGATGACACATCCCGATCAACCATTTCTTTAAAAATCTTTACATATCTACATAACGACCTTTAAAGACGTTCATACCGAAAATCGATAGCGATCGACATCGTTTCATAAAGAAATTTAAATAACAACCAAGTTACTTCGATATCGATTGATAAATATTTTTGACGACACATCGATATTAAAAATAGTGGGTTCTACTTTACCGACCTGTCATAATCATTCAAAAAAGCTAAAAAAAAGCCACCTCACCCACCACCCACTCTTCCTGTTCATGTTTATTATGATTTTTTTTTTGTAATCATTTCCTAAATTGGGAATTGAACTTACATTTATAGGAACTGGGAGATGTTATGTTTATATAGTTACTTACTGAGTCACACGGTATTACAATGATTATGGGTGGCCAAATGCATTCAAATACCCAAAAAATTACTAACCTTTAGCAGTTTCCAAAGCCAAAACAGAATTTTAAAAAAATGTATCCGGCTTTGACGAACTGAATAAACATCATATTGAGAAACCATAATTAATCAAATAAAACATAATTATAATCAAATAAAGTTCGGATCTTTCACAGGGTTCCCGAACGGAGTGAGTTTTGCCGGTGAACGGAAATAACGCAACACGGCGGTGGCGTCCTACTGCCAATAAAACGACCAGAATACCTGCCAATATGTATTTCTACTGATGTTGCTGTCCCGGGGAGCAATCCGGTGAGCTGTGGCCTAATCCGGACCTAGGAAGCATTTTCCATTGTATTTTCGAGCTCGGAGAAATCCAAGGAGTAACCATCTTGATTTATCCTTGGTTTCATTTTATTTTTTTCTAATTCGAGCAAAACCAAAACATTGCTCCTGTCATATGAGATATCAGAACACCTTTACTCAGCTTCACCCAACGATACCGAACAGAACGGTAAAGGAGTGTCGTGACTAATCTTTGTTCTTCGATATCAATATGCAAAGTTACGTTGATATCGGAAATTGAATATGTTCCGATAAATATTCACGAAGAAAACCAAAGTTCAAGCGACAACATGAAATTTAACGAAATTAAGTTACGTTTCGGTAAAGGTTTTTATCTTTTGACCGATAAAGGACATTTTTCAAGTTTCGTTATCGATCGATGAAGTTGTTTGAATATATGTAAAGTAATAATCAGTAAAGAATAGTCGACGTTATTTGGTAAAGAACTTTAACGAAATTTGTGAAATGGTTGACCGGGATATGCCTTAGTATATGCAACCAATACCCGATTACGCAGGCAAATTAGCACATGAATAGTATGTGCTCTAAATTGTATGAGTCGCTCTCGGAGTCGCTGCTGTATGGTGCCTCATCAAAAGTATGAGTCGCACTAATGGAAAACATTTGTTTACCACCATTGCAAAAATCCATGTCCCGGACACATAGAAGGAATGATGATTTTTTCCCAGTGTAGGTAAATTCAACCCAAGACCCCCCCTCATTCAACCCAAATTTGAGTAAACCTACATTTACCCAAAATTGGCTTATTGGGCTCAAGGACCCCCGTTGGATAGATGCATCTTTGCTTGTTTTTGACAACATCGGTGAGGGAGAGAGGGAAAACAACCTAATTTTGGGTTACTAGTTTATTCGATATACTCAGCTTTGAGTAAAATCGAAGACGGCTAATAACAAGACAGACATCTACCCTCTTGCTCCATATACTTTGGCAGCTACAAGCACACTAGCGCCACGAACGACTTCAGGGAACAACATCATGAATGAGTGTGCATGCGACGTTACCATTTCCGTGTACGTATTTGCATGTACACGCACACAATCATGTTTTAATGTTCCTGTGAATCGTTGAGGGCGTTCCGACCATGTCGTCTGAAACAGGGTGGGAGTAAAGATACTATAAGCATATAGTGTCTTTAGGTGGGAGCTGTCTGTCTTGTTATTAGCCGTCTTCGGTAAAATAGACCCAAAAATTAGGTAGTTTGATTTCTCCGTGTATAATAGGAACTACACGCTAAGACCAGTTTACCCATAAATAGGTACTTCATTTACCCATATTTGAGTATTATATGCATTACCTAGATTATGGATAAAATATACTGAGAAAAAGCTGTAACATTTACTCATATTATGGGTAATGCACATAAACTCAAATATGGGTAAATGCCATTTACCCATATTTGGATGAAAAATAATTCTCGTCCATCGCGATGTCAACAACTCTCTGTTCGAGTTCGGAGCTGCTTTTCCCCGTGTGGTAGTTTAGTATTGATCAAGTAGGCCAAGCAGAGGACTCAATTCATTACTTATTGAACTGTCAAGAAGCAAGTATGGAACCCACCACAAAATGGCTGACGAGGATCGGATCCCTGAGAAGATGAATAAAAACGAAGAATTAATCGAAGGAGAAAGACACTCGGAGGATCTAGGCGAGGAAGTTCCTACAAGTTCCATCAGCTGGCCCACAAAGGAATTCATCCGTTCAAGTGCACCTGCGGCAAAATTTACCAACGGAACACGAAGCTCCAGGTTCACATCTGGCGAAAAAGTGAAGTCCCAATAAAGTCCCTCATGGACAACTTTCGGGTTGGTCTTGTGAGGGCATGACAAATAAAGTCCCTCATGGACAACCTTTAGGTTGGTCTGGTGAGGGCATGACAAGTAAAGTCCCTCATGGACAACCTTCGGGTTGGTCTGGTGAGGGCATGACAAATAAAGTCCCTCATGGACAACTTTCGGGTTGGTCTGGTGAGGGCATGACAAATAAAGTCCCTCATGGACAACCTTTAGGTTGGTCTGGTGAGGGCATGACAACCCTAATAGAAAAATATGATGCAACGTGCTTAACAACCCTTTCGGGCTATCATCTTGATCATACATTGAATGATACAATTATTCACTCTATCAGCAGTGTATCATACATTTTTATTAGGGAAATAAAGTCCCTCATGGACAACCTTCGGGTTGGTCTGGTGAGGGCAGGACCGAAGTGCAAGATTTGCCGCAAATTCGGGCACATAGCAAGACAATGTTCGAGAAACTGCCGTAGAAAGTATAACTACCGTTTGGTTTGACAGTGTAGGAAGGAAACGTTGTTGAGGACGCAGGCAGGGTATGCCGTTTAAGGAGGAGCCTATACGGATTAAAACAATCCGCACGTGTCTGGAATCAGAAGGTCGACTCGGTGTTCAAGGCTATTGGATTTTGTCCATCTAAAGCGGATCCGTGTCTGTACCTGCGAAACCGAAATGGAGTAACCGAGTATATCTTGATTTATGTGGATGATATGGTTATTGCTACGACATCCGAACAAGAATTCAAGAGATTGTTTTCGGCATTGGAGAAGAATTTCGTCGTCAAAGATCTTGGAGATTTGCGTCATTTCTTGGGTATCGAGATCGAGAGAACTGAGAACGGGTTCAAACTGAATCAAGAGGCGTACGTGCTGAAGCTAGCCAAGAGATTCAATATGGAGAAATCTAAACCATCGAAGATTCCCCTGGATGTCGGCTACCTTCAGCAGAAGGAGGAGAATCAACTGGAGAATAACCATCAGTACCTGAGCTTGATAGGTGGTCTCCTGTACATACACTGATAAAATTGCAAAGTTAAACTTTATGTAGTTGGCGCCCTTATAGTTCATAAGACTGCTCGATTGTTATTTTTATGCGTGCGGCTATGAACGCCATGTCGAGCTCCTTCACTTTCATGTTTGTGCAAACATAAAAATTATAATTATCTTTGTTATAGTAAAAAATTATAGGAGTTCACCTATAAATATTATCATTGAGTCTGTTGCGAATTTGAACAGATTTGTAACGGTCGTGATGGCTCATCGCTTGATCTTCCGAAGTTATTCCGAACAATTCTAGATTGAGTTTAAATAAGGGCGAAAGTAACATGAGAGAGTTCTCTTCATCGACTCTCTCTTCTGCAAATTAAAGTGACAAGATGCAAATTCAATTGGGTTTTTAAATTAAGAAAAATGTATTGATTTTTTGATTTTATACGAAAGAGTACCTTTTTCTGAACCACCATGATTTTTTTCAGATTTTTAGAACTTCATTTTGGTACCTAAAATCGATTTCGAAGAGTATTTTCAAAATCACCTTTTGACAGCTGGCCAACTGCTTGACAGCTCCGCCCAGTACAAAATGCGACGAGGGGTGATTCGACAAATCGCTCCCATACAAACTTCAAACTGATTTTTAAATAGGTTCCCGGGCACCAAAATTCATGAAAATTTGGATTTCGGCTCAGTTTTGCATGCAGATTCTGAATATGGAACTATCTCAACACCGCTAAAGAAGCCAATTGAACTTTTTATGATTGAGCGATTTATGATAAAAAAGTTCAACCATAGGGAAGATTCAAATATTACGTCCATCGTTTTTCGGGATTTATAGACCCCCCCTCCCCTCTCTGTCACGCACTTTTCCTATACCCAATACACGTACCGTCACACTTTTCTAGACCCCCCCCCCTCCCCCAAATCATGGACGTAATTTTTGAACGTTCCCATACTTGCATCTTGTCACTTTAATTTGCAGAAGAGAGAGTCGATGAAGAGAACTCTCTCATGTTACTTTCGCCCTTATTTAAACTCAATCTAGAATTTTAAAGGATATTTGAAAGTAAGAACGATAGAGGTGATTTTTGCAATCGTTTAACCACAGACAAACAGACGTCTCACTCTACTTGCTCCTCATCGTTAGCCTTTTTAACGGTTGGTTCAAATATTTTGTAGTTCGCAAATCACTCGGTCACGGCGCGCGCATTGTTTTTGCTCCTGCTTGACGTTCGCTCACTACCGCCACCTATTGAACGGTTTGCGTATCACAGCTTAATTAGCATTAAGCGATTATGTTTTCGTGACGATGATTTTTATCGAAATTTGTTCCAAGTGATACGTCCGTTTGTCTGTGGTTTAACTGTGTTTTTTCTAGGGAAGCGGAAGAAATGGAAATGTGGAGAACTATGAGAGCTTCCAGCAGCCAAAGGAAGATATCATCAACCCCGCCAACCATAAGCATCCCGGTCGAGATCCCGGTTTAACGCCAACCAAAATCAACCTTCGACATCGCCACTTTCGTCGTTCTTGTGTGGCGCCTGTATTTGCTGAATAAACAGCAGTTGGTTCCCGGTAATGCAGTATTTCAATGTCCAGCGTCCAGCAGAACCCGATAGATCTCTGGATGGAACCCTAATTACATCGTTCGAAGCTGTTTCCGCCGCCTCCTCGACCGCCTCTAAATAAACCCTCTTTTGCGGATTCAGCAATCAACATTTCCCAAGCAACATTTCGTGACGAACTGTTATATTGGTGGTAATAAAAACAAGATCCAAAGATGTAAATCAAAGTTGCCTAGTTTTATTCAGGAAATGAGAAATTTTCTAATCATAACAAACAATTTCAATTTTATTTGAATGCAGCTTATAATAATTAATAGAACACGGGCTATAAGCGTTATAATCCTCACACATAAATTTAATTTATCCAGATAAATAAAATTCATTTGATTTTGATAATGGATATTATTTGAATCAAAACGTTTATTTTTTATGTTCCCAAACATAATTTTCATTTATGAAAGCTTATTGCAAAAATCTATGTAGTTTCACACATAAAAGGTATACGGAAATTATCTTCAGTGTAGCCGTCCATACCATCACGAAGGACTGGAATTAAAATATTCGGCCATTTTATATATCAAACGCTCATTTCATCATTAAGAAAAGGAGATGTGGTAGTTTAGTATTGATCAAGTAGGCCAAGCAGAGGACTCAATTCATTACTTATTGAACTGTCAAGAAGCAAGTATGGGACCCACCACACCCCGGAATTACATTTTTCCAATGCCAAAGCAATGTTGTGATAAGAGAAGATGCGGCCGTTGCAAATATCTGAGTAAGTAACATGATAATTTTCTGAGAGAAAGGAGACAGCTGGCTTCGATTGCGTGCTACTTAATGTCAAGGAGGACCTGTCACAAACTGTCATCGCGAACCGAGCTGAAAATTGCACATTGATGGTGTGGAGTGGCCAAATATCCAAAAGATCTTATCAAAATTTTGCTCCGTTTGTTGTATTTAAAAAAGACAAAATAATAGTGATAAGTTTCCCACGACCAGCGCAACGAATCCATTTATTTTCCATGCTCTGTCTCAACGAACTCAATATGCAATTTATTTTTGACCAATAATATTTTTTCAAACCATTGTGCGGCGCTAAAAGTTGTAAAAATAAGTAAGAAGAAGACATGTAAACATCGTGGCTGTCAGTGAGCTGTCTCCTCTCTCTCAGATAATTTTCATTGAAAATTATCTTCAATCTTTTGTTTCTCCCACAGTCCAAGGCGTTCCTACCAATACCAGAAATATAAGGAAAGCCGCCGATCAGTGAAGCAAGTGATGAGCCCTCGGGAGTTGACCATCCGGAAGGAAGGATGCGTGGACCGCACAGTGCTGCAACACTAGAAATCCGTCTGCGACCTTGTTTCGCGTAAGAAGGTAACTCGCAGCGAGAGCAAGAGATGGACTCGATCCCGGACAACATGCAATTGAACTGGATTGATCCTTTGCCGGAGGAAGATATTATGTCTCTCAAGAAAAATCAGAATATGGCGATTATCTGCCTCTGGCTTCTGATATTAGCGCGACAGTCACTAATCATAAAAGCGTCACCAGATTTAAAAGTATATAATTCCACTATATGGGGTTTGACAGCAAGAACACTCATTCCACTGAGCTACTCTTGCCGTTCGTCACAAATACATTCAAAAACATCTGTCACTTCGCGAAACCCACGTGCTTTTGTTTTTGGCGGGAACACTTTTTCTTTTGTTTTGCCTTGCGACTGTCATGCGGCGGTATGCCTTGGGAGCGTACGACCGCCGCAGGACTCTAACAAAAGATAAGCGCGACAATACCTGTGCCCTGGCAGCAAATGTCCGTGGCGTTGGAGTGAAACCGGAATTAATGAAGGCCGGTTCCAGTTTAACTACACAAAGTACACAGTACTTGGCCGAATGTGACTTCATTGTCCGGGGGAAGATTGGATACACGCAGCCGCGTCGTATGGCCGCCGTGCAGCAAAGCGAGTTGCCGAGGACCGAGTTGGCGAGGAGTTGGGCAGGAAGTCGGTTATACGATCCGTTTCGAGGCCTGCACCAGCCTTGAAACGGTCATCAAATACACGACAGACGGTATGTTGCTGTGAATGTCTAGTAGATTTAGATTTGAAGTTATTATGTTGCACGAACTACATGAAAGGGCAATCCACAGCTAGATCCACACGGATGTGATGTACAGGTTGGCCTATTGAAACAAACCGTCCTTGTTTTAGTGGTTTTCAGCTTTATCTCATAAATACCTTTCGATTGTGTCAGGTCATGCAAATCCATCTTCACGGACCTTCTAGCAGCATCTTGTTTTTCCTACCGGTCAGATGGAGATCGACACTGCCTGGTGAAATTCTGTACGAACGAATGAAGTTTCTCGGGCCGGATGTTCCGGAACTGATTACTCTGCCGTTGGAAATGCAAATGCAAACCCGTGTTTTCGATCCGGCACCACCTGGCAGTCGGAAAGTGGTCTTTGCGACCAACATTGCCAAAACTTCCCTCACAATTGACGGTATTTACTACGCGGTAGATCCGGGATTCGTTAAGCAGAAGGTGTAATATTCCAAGACCGGAATGGCTTCCTCGTCATTACGCCGATTTCCCAGCCACTGCCAAACAGCACGCAGAAAAATGGCGCTTGTTTAAAACAATAAAACGCATGGTTGATTTTCAAACTGAGAATTTACTTATTCCAAAGTTATATTTAATTGTTTTCATTTAGAGTTTAACGATAAAACAACCGATTACCACCATTTTATATAATATTAAAAATTTCATTTGTTTCAACAAAATAAAAACCATAAACATGGTCCGAAAACACTCACACATCTATAAAATGCTTACCCCAACATCGCCACAACGAAGAAGGTGCATCAAATCCATCACGCCAACTTCTAAGTGCAGCTTTGGCCGTGATGGATAACGCGCAGGTTCTCACGACAGCATCCACAAAAAGTTGATCGGTTTCACCTTTTTTGTCTTTTTTTTAGTCGTTCTACTCCCCATCCGCTTACCGACGGTCTAAAAATAGATATCCGAGCTGCCGCAGTTGTTACCGGCACCAACACAATCACATTCCGGGTTTGTTGTGGCAAAAGTGCAGTCGTTTGAATCAATCCATTATTTCATGTTGAAAATACCATATCTCTGTTTGTTTTAACAAACTGCCAAAAATTTCGACAAATGAAAATATTTGTATTATCAAACAATAGAACAGTTCAGTTTAAACTAGAAATCAGTTTGTCGCTATAGTAAACTGAAAAATCAGTTGATTTGAACTAGAATTTAATTGTGTTTACAATTTATTTTTCTGTGTGAGAGATCGAATTGGGCGAAGGTAAAGCGATGGAAGGAGACGCGGACCGTTTTAGCAATAGAACCACGGATGCGTTTTTAATTCAATTTAACTTTTTTTTTTGTACTATTCGTTGAATAAAAGTTTTTATTGCAATTGTTTTTTTATTACATATTAATGTTTTTTTTTAAACTGTATAAAATAAAAGTAAAAACATTTACCCAAATATGCGTCAAATTCACCTAAAATGGAAAAACTTCAATATGGGTAAATATTACCTATATTCATCATATATTCAACTTACTCAAATATGAGTAGAGGGCCTTTGGGAAGATTCAAATATTACGTCCATCAATTTTTGGGATTTCTAGACCCCCCCTCCCCCCTCTGTCACGCATTTTCCCTATACCTAATACACGTAGTGTCACACTTTTGTAGCTCGACATTTTTCGCACTGGGATTTCAAAAATGTTCCTATCTGACATACACGGTGAAAAACAATCTCTCAAAGTATAGTGGTTTCGCAGCGCGGTGTCACAAACACTAATGCAAATCTACTGGTTGAAAATATGCCCATAGAGATAAGTGACATTTCAGCACACGAACACTAGCGCAAATTTTTCCTCACACAAAAGTGCACGCCGATTGAAAGGCTACTCAGATTGCATATGCAAATATTACCCAATCGATTTGGGTAAAACGGGTAAATAATGATAAAACTAACGTCCGGGGCAAGAGTGCAAATATTTTCCTCGCAGTTTCACAACTACATCTACAAAAAAGGCACGCATACATTTGAAGGTGATTACCTTTATTTGATTTTGCCGGGAACAGCTGATCTTTGTTTACTATTTTCAACCAGTAACTCAGGTAGTGTTCGTGTAATGCAGCGTGTACGTACACGCAACACCACTAAAAGCAGAAACCACTATGTGTTATAAGCTAGGGACGAGACAAAAGGCTAAAAAAATAAAAATTATATATTTTCAACTACGGTTAATAAAAACGTCAAAAATTGAGTAAATATGTACTCTTGAACCATAATTTGTGATTTAAAACAAGAATCCCGATAGGACTTTAGGAGCCTATTGACCTTTCCACACATACATTTTATAACCTCAAATATGATCAACATATTTGTTGTCTATGCTTTAGATTAGTTTCACAAATACTTGGTATGTGTTAACACCCATAGCAAAAAAAAAATGTGTGCACACACATAATAACAATGCATGGCATCTGTGTCAGCCGTCCGCGATGTGCAAAGTGAAAACAATGGTGACTGAAACGCGTTTACATAAAAGTACTGCGGGAGTTGCAGCTCCCAGTGAAGTTATTTTACTAGCGGCTATATGCACTTGAGCATGAAAAAGTCCCAACAGTCTTCATCAATCGCTGGAAATCGAAAAATCATTGGATACTCGGGAATTTTCAAGAGTTTTCACAGTTCGAAACATCACTCGGAGCTGCAAAGTTGATCGATTGTTCACTCACTGGTGGTTAACAATGAACCAACATTTTCGTGCATTACGGTGTCTGGCTCGTTTCATGTGAGCTCTTGACTTCCCAGGTAACCACTAAGCACTGTTCTGAGCATTATAACGGCCATTAAACAGCTTTTCAATGCTAAATAGCTCTATATAAGCATTCCTAATGCTTATAGGCACTATAACCAGTAAGAACTAAAATAAGCCCTGTAAGCCTATATAAAGCCTACAAGCTGTAAAGAAGTTTGTCAGTGCTGTCACAGGGCTTGGAGCACATGACGTTTATATCAATCAAAATAGATTTCGACCAAAACAGACTCGAGTCGGTCATGATCAATACATTTTAAACATCCATGTCGGACGGGATTGGCGGAACGGGATTATTTTTGTTGTTGGAATATTTATCGGAATGGTGTTGTTAAATAGATAATGGAATCTGGTTATGTTGATTATTCCATTTTTTTTTTTAATCAAGACAAACTCCAGCTCGTTTCCCTCTTCTTCTGAAACGTTTCCCGACAATTTATATAAACATTTCTTCTCCTGCATCAATTCCTACGTTCATCAGCACCAAGCTTACCACTGAATCATCCTCATCCCATATCATTTTCAACCTTGGAAATGCCCAAACTATTTTGTTTTTCATGGTTTAAATACTAGTTTGATCACACCATTCTCATGGTGCATTGGTGGAGCAGATGAGAAAGGCAACGGACTTGGACTTGATCAGGAACCCGGAGGACAACAGCTAGAATCTGGATGAAGTAGCAAAAAAGCAACTTCAATGGAAGCGAAGGAAGTTAGAAAAGAACAGGAGATAAACAAAATATTTTTTCTTTTTTCTTTGTCTCACTTTTGACAACTTTCGCTCCAGAGACTAGGTACGATATTTTAAAGTTGGCCGTATATCAGCCGAATAATTCGCCAAAAGTGGCTTTTCAGCAGCTCTATAAGAGGATATAGAACCAATAAGCTCTGTTAGCCAGGTTCTACATTCGACTATAGAGCCGACTTAATGCCATTTTTACGGCTTGATGGTTACTTGGGTTTGTTTTATAATCAATTCTACAGTTTAATGGATCAAACTTGTAACATTAATCCCCGGTAAATCTTCTATTCTCTAATATAATAACCATTTGAGCACATCTATTGATTATATTTGTTATGCATTGTTTTTATGTGTAATCACACATCAGAACGATAAATACCAACAAACAGTTTGTTATGTGTGTCACACATAAACAATATTTGTCTAGACAAATTGCAAAAATATATGTGTACGAAACATGAAATAAATATTTGCAGTTTTTGCAGTGTGGGTAAAGGTTACCCAGATTTGGGTAAACTGACCTTAGCGTGTACAAATCAACCTAAATTTAAAGGTTTTTGACGCAATCCCGGTCTTCCGTGGAATTACTCAAATTTGCGTCAATCAGCGATAGTGGTGAGTGAGTAGTTCTCGTTTGAGAGCGGCAAAAAAAATAACGCAGTGGTAAGTTATTTTCACCCAACGGAGGCCTCAATTGACGCAAATTTGGGTTAACTCAAGAAAACCCAAATTTGACTTCTTCCACGGAAGAGCAGCGGATGCGTCGGTGCGGTCGGTGCTTCTCTCTTTGTTTTCGACAACATAGAGGTAATCACGTTCAAATGTATGCGTACCTTTTTTGTAGATGTAGTTGTGAAATTGCGAGGAAAATATTTGCACTCTTGCCCCGGACGTTAGTTTTATCATTATTTACCCGTTTTACCCAATTCGATTGGGTAATATTTGCATATGCAATCTGAATAGCCTTTCAATCGGCGTGCACTTTTGTGTGAGGAAAAACTTGCACGCTAACCCTCAGTTACCCAGATTGGTGTCAAAGCGACCCAGACTGAGCAAAACTGCAGTTACTCTAAACTGAGTAAAGGCACCTTTACTCAAATCTGGGTTACCGATGTTGGTGGCAAAATCTGGGTAAACGATACCCAGCTCCTCCGGGGCCTTGATTTTGTTAATTTATTTTCAATTTAGATTTTAAATAAAAAGCTCTTAATTTCCATGTGCTGTTCACTTACCTGATGCTGGAAAACAGTTCCCCGGAATAATTCCACTGTTTTCCCGTCATTTATCGGCATATTTTTCGCGAAAACATTCATAGTTTTCAGCGTTCTCCTGACCGCTGCCATATTCTCAAGCTGAAAAGTGACAAAGTGCCGATTACCCAGATCTTTACCCAAATTCAACGAATCTGGGTTTTCGGGTTACCCGGATTAGAGCCGATGCACACGGGCGGCGCGTCCACGCAGCGTGCACGCAAGTGCGTCCTGAGTTACACACAATCAAATGGGAGGATGCACACGAGAACGCAACGCTACCGCATCGCAACCGCGCCGCATCGTGTGCGGCACGCAATGTCAACGCATGCCCCACAGGAACGCTGCGGCGACGCAGCGTGAATTCACGCAGCGTCAATTAACGCTCATGTGCATCGGCTCTTATGACAACTGCTAACTGATGAAAAAAGGGGGCGATATATTTCATCCGCCGCCCCTGCTCAACTGACAGAAGAGCTTCAGCGGAAGCGAAGAGAAAACCACCACTGTATCTTTTTCATTCCACGAGAGAATTTCAATAAAGTACGTCGTGTTATTTCACTCGTTTTCATTTTGCCACGCGTTCCGAAAGTACTATCGGGATTTCGGTCTTTTCGGGATTGTCCGCTTTGTGCCCTGTGTCCTCTGCTGGCTCCAACAGGTTATGAGCCCAGAGACGGAACGAAACACGGTGAAATCGTTTTTGTTTTTGGACGGAGACATTTTGTCGAAAAAGTGCGACGTAGTAGTTTGGCTGAGCGACGGCGCGGCGGCGGTGATTGTGTAGCGCCTACACACCGACCGGTTTGTGCGTATCAGTGTTCGGATCGAACATGTTTTTTTGAGGACAGACAGTTGCGCGTTGTTTTTTGTGTCTCGTTCGATTTGTGGACTGAACGGAGCTCGTTGAAGTGAATCAGCTCGGAGCTGTTGCTTCTGTCGCGAGTTCGAGAGCGAATATTCTGACATTTCGTGAGTGCGGTGAATATTTTCGCGTAGTGCAGTGTACCACAAGGTCAATCGAAATGGCCGAGAAGTTTCTTTTCCACCGTCTGAATCACCAGAATTATCAGACGTGGAAGACGCGTATGGAGATGCTCCTCAAGCGGGAGGAGCTGTGGTTCGTTGTCCAGGATCAAAAACCCGAACCTGTCACCCCGGAATGGAGCAGGGCTGACCAGAAATGTGCTGCAACGATAGTGCTGTACATCGAGGACAGCCAATTGCACCTCGTGAAGGACGTTGCTACAGCAAAGGATGCGTGGAATCGGATAAAGGATTATCATGGCCGAACGACAATGACGTCGCGGGTTGCGCTCTTGAAGAGGATTTGCAGCCTGAACCTCGCCGAAGGTGGAGATATGGAGCAACACCTTTTTGCTCTGGAGGACCTTTTTGACCGTCTGGCAAGTTCGGGGCAGCCGCTGGAGGATTCTTTAAAAATAGCCATGATATATCGAAGCCTACCGGAATCTTTCGGGAGCCTGGTTACCGCATTGGAAAGCCGCCCGGCGGCGGATCTCACGATTAATATCGTTCAGCAAAAGCTCTTGGAAGAACATCAACGGCGAATGGAACGATCTGGCGTGTCTGGAGAACGTGCTATGAAGCTGCGATCGAAGGGACAGCGTTCCGGACAAACTTCTGGTCAGAGTTCGGCACAGAACAAGAAATGCTTCTATTGTAAGCGGCCCGGACATTTCAAAAAGAATTGTCGTGAGTTTCTGGACCAGCAGCAACAGCAAGGGGAAGGTTACCGTCGGCAAGGCCGGCAGTCGAGTACCTCGAAAGCGAAGCAGGCCACGGAAAAGGAGGCAGCACCGGACGTATGTTTTTCAGCCGGAGGTGGTCGCCAGAAGGGATGCTGGTATATCGACAGCGGTTGCTCGACCCACATGACGGGTGATCGGGCATTTTTCGACATTCTGGACGAAAGCGTTAGCATCGAGGTCGTACTAGCAGATGGATCCGTTACGAAATCGAATGGCATCGGTGAAGGTACCATGAAATGTGTTGACGGACATGGCAAAGTGAGGGATATCCACTTTAAAGAGGTGCTGTTCATCCCTGCACTGGATAGCGGCCTGCTGTCCGTGAGGAAACTAACGCAGAAGGGGTTCAACGTGCTGTTCCATAATTCGAGCTGCGATATAGAAGATGCATCAAGAGCGATTGTCGCGCAAGGTAACTTGAGTGGAAACCTTTTTGTATTGAATGCGGCGAACGAAGCGAAGGTCTGCGCGGAGCATCGACATTCGGCCAACTGCCAGCACACGTGGCATAGACGTTTTGGCCACCGAGATCCGGTCGTGTTGGATCGTATCAAGAAAGAAGGACTTGGAACCGGCTTCGAGATGCAGGACTGTGGGCTCCGGCAGGTTTGCGAGGAATGCTTGGCAGGTAAATTTGCACGACTTCCATTTCCTAAAGTTTCAGGTAACAGAGCACCACGTATTTTAGATTTGGTGCATACTGACGTTTGCGGGCCAATGAAGAACGTCACTCCCGGCGGTGCTCGTTATCTAATGACGTTAATAGACGACCACAGCCGCTATACCGTTGTGTGTCTACTACGTCAGAAGTCCGATGCAGCTGGGTGCATAAAACAGTTCGTTGCGCAAGTCAAGAATCGCTTTGGAAGAGCACCCTGCGTAATTCGCTCCGATGGTGGGGGCGAATATGTTAACCGTGAACTGAAGGACTACTATGCGAAGGAAGGTATTCAGGCCCAATACTCCGCAGCATATTCCCCACAGCAAAATGGGGTGGCGGAGCGCAAAAATAGAACGCTCCAGGAAATGGCAACGTGCATGCTCGTAGATGCAGGGCTCGACCGGAAATACTGGGGCGAAGCGGTAGTTACAGCGGCTTACGTACAAAACCGTCTTCCTTCACGTTCGGTGAGCCGGACACCCTTTGAGTTATGGTTCGACAGAAAGCCAGAGTTCAAGCATTTTCGTGTTTTTGGTAGCGCTGCTTACGTCCACGTACCCGACGTAAAGCGGTCGAAGCTGGACTGTAAGGCACAGAAATTGATTTTTGTGGGTTACTGCGAAGATAGAAAAGCGTATAGGTTCCTCAACACTACCACGGATACGATTACGATAAGCCGCGACGCACGGTTCATCGAGTTGAAAAACGGTTCCCTTGAAAACAATGACCAGGCCGAGGACAACGTCGGTGATGATGGACTGTGTAGTGTAGGGTCTACTGATGCGGTACAACAGAAGCAATCGGATATCCAAGCGGGGCCTACAGTTGAGGAGGAGCCTGCGGCTGAGGAGGAGCCGGAACCTGGACAGGAGTCTGGAGCTGGAGCGCAGCCGTCCGATTCGGAAGAAGAATTCTTTGGATGGGAAGAAGAACAACTGGAGGGTACGGCAGCAGGAACAACTACTTCTACGAAGCGGAGTACGCGGGGAGTCCTCCCGCGGCATTTGAAGGATTATGTCGTTGATTGTGCAGTGGCTATCGAACAGGATCCTGCGGACTACAGCGAGGCGATCACTAGTTCGGAGAGCGATTTGTGGATCAAAGCAATGCAGGAGGAGTATGCATCACTGATCAAGCAAGGGACATGGACGTTGACGGAACTACCATCCGGTCGTCGACCCATCGGGTGCAAATGGGTTTACAAAAGAAAAGAGGATAGCACCGGAAATGTTACGCGTTTTAAGGCCCGTTTGGTGGCGCAGGGCTATTCGCAGCAATACGGAGTTGACTATGACGCTGTATTTGCTCCTGTAGCCGCGCAGACAACCCTGAGAGTATTGCTGACAATTGCCGGAGAGAAGAAAATGACAGTTCGGCACTGGGACGTTAAAAACGCCTATCTGCACGGACATCTGAAAGAGGACATGTACATGAAGCAGCCCAGGGGTTTCGTCGAGTCCGGGAAAGAAAGCCTTGTTTGCAAACTGAACCGCAGTTTGTATGGTTTGAAACAAAGCGCTCGTGTATGGAACGATACCATCAGCCAGGTACTCGTTTCAATTGGGTTTAGCCAATCTAAAGCGGACCCGTGCTTGTGGATCAAGAAACTGAAGAATAGTGCCACAGTGTACCTGATTATTTACGTGGATGACATGATCGTAGCCTGCGTTGACGAAGAGGAGATTTTGAAGGTTGAAAGGCGGTTGAAGGAGAAAATTGAGCTGACGTCACTCGGGGAAATAAGTCATTTTCTCGGGATTCGTGTGACAAGAGGCGCCGATGGATTCTTCTCTTTGGATCAGGAGCTGTACATCCGAAAAATAGCGAACCGCCATGGCCTGGACATGGCAAAAGGATCGAAGATACCTTTGGACGTAGGCTACTACAGGAGCAGAGAAGGGAGTCGCTTGTTACCAGATAACCAACAGTATCACAGCTTGGTTGGGGCGATACTCTACACAGCTGTGAACACCCGACCGGACGTTTCAGCAAGCATCTCTATACTCAGCAGAAAGATCAAGGACCCGACAGCAGTTGACTGGACGGAACTGAAGCGCATCGTAAGGTACCTTATGAAGACTTCAGGATTCAAGTTAAAGTTGGCAGCTACCAGAAGCGAAGCTACGAAGCTAGTGGGTTATTGTGACGCCGATTGGAGTAGCGACCCGTCCGACCGCAAATCGAACACTGGGTACTTGTTTTTGCTGGGACACGCAAGCGTTTGCTGGGCCAGCCGAAAACAGACAAGCGTTTCGTTGTCGAGTATGGAAGCGGAGTTCATCGCCTTATCGGAAGCAAGCCGAGAACTCGTATGGCTTCGTCGCTTACTGTGTGATATGGGAGAGAACCAGAGTGATCCTACTATCATATTCGAGGATAACCAAGCGTGCATCAACTTCGCCGAGGAAGAACGTCAATCCAGGCGTTCGAAACATATAGATACGCGAAAGTTCTTCACCAAGGATTTGATCGACAAGGGAGTTGTAAAACTGAAGTACTGTGCATCTGAAGACATGGCAGCCGACATGCTAACCAAACCGTTGGGAAGCGAGAAGCTGAAGAGATTCGTTGCGATGGCAGGATTAGTTGAACGTGAGCAGAAATAGCGGAAATCATATATCGAGGAGGAGTGATGAAAAAAGGGGGCGATATATTTCATCCGCCGCCCCTGCTCAACTGACAGAAGAGCTTCAGCGGAAGCGAAGAGAAAACCACCACTGTATCTTTTTCATTCCACGAGAGAATTTCAATAAAGTACGTCGTGTTATTTCACTCGTTTTCATTTTGCCACGCGTTCCGAAAGTACTATCGGGATTTCGGTCTTTTCGGGATTGTCCGCTTTGTGCCCTGTGTCCTCTGCTGGCTCCAACACTAACAACATGAAAATCCGGATCGAATCGACCCAGTCGATGGGTAGTTTCAGGTTAGCGTGTGCGCTAGTGTTCGTGTGTTGAAATGTAACTTATCTCTATAGGGCACTGCACTGTTTTGATTTTGTATGGGATTTTGACGTTTCGTGGCCTTGTTAATTACAAAATTTCTGTAAGAGTGAAAGAGAAGGAGATAATTTCATGCACTGCCCTATTGCGGTGCACGCTAAGATCAGTTTACCTATTTTTCTAAAATATGGGTAAATTTTATTCAAATTTGCGTAAACTTCACGCAAAATTTGTGTGGCTTCGTGGTCGTGCGGCTAGTGTCACCAAGCATTTAGTCGCATCGTGCTAAGGAGCGCGGGTTCGATTCCCGCCGCAGCTGTCAGGAAAAGTTTTCGGCTGTGCCACTGGGCGTTGCATGCTAGTCCGTTGTCTAGTGTCGTGTATAGATAGTAGAGTAAACATAGATCCGCTAAGATGAATCCGTTGTATCCAAACGAACTGTCAAAATCTGTATCCAAACGAGCATGACGTCACGATTTGGACAACATCAATGGAACGCATGACGTCATATTCAATCGTCGCACTTTTGAAAATTACTACTTACACGCTTGAAAAATTTTAGTCAGCGGTGTCCGCGGATCTATGTTTACTCTACTATCTATAGTGTCGTGCTTCCTTCAAAGAGCAAATAGCTCACTGGAAGCATTGAACGTGTCCGTGTCTTTAAATATGGGTAAATAAAACTCATATTTTGGGAAAGTGCACAACCTCATTTATAGGTAATATTAACCCATATTTGGGTTACAATTACTCATATGTGTGTCCACATTACCCATATTGGAGTTTGGTTAACCTATATTTGAGTATCATTTACGCATATTTGCGGTTGTGCACTTTTTGGAAAAAAGGTAAACTGATCTAAGCGTGGGGGCGAGGGAGAAAACAACCCAACTTTGAGTTAAAACTAAAAGCAGTTTAGCCAAATTTGAGTTTTTAAAACTTATTCTTTGGATTATAATATTTTTCCGTGTTGGTTACCCTACACGGAACTACAAATCAACCCAAATTTAAGTTGTTTTGACGCAATCCCGGTCTTCCGTGGAATTACTCAAATTTGCGTCAAACAGCGATAGTGGTGAGTGAGTAGTTCTCGTTTGAGAGCGGCAAAAAAAAAATAACGCAGTGGTAAGTTATTTTCACCCAACGGAGGCCTCAATTGACGCAAATTTGGGTTAACTCAAGAAAACCCAAATTTGACTTCTTCCACGGAAGAGCAGCAGATGCGTCGGTGCTTCTCTCTTTGTTTTCGACAACATTGCGGTGGGGCGAGGGAGAAAACAACCCATTTCTGAGTTAAAACTAAAAGCAGTTTAGCCAAATTTGAGTTTTTAAAACTTATTCTTTGGGTTATAATATTTTTCCGTGTAACACGAAGCGGTGTATATACACGCTAGTTCAAGAATACCCATTTAATGGGTCTCAAGTGCACGGAACTACAAATCAACCCAAATTTAAGTTGTTTTGACGCAATCCCGGTCTTCCGTGGAATAACTCAAATTTGCGTCAAACAACGAAAGTGGTGAGTGAGTAGTTCTCGTTTGAGAGCGGCAAAAAAATTAACCCACTGGTAAGTTATTTTCACCCAACGGAAGCCTCAAATGACGCAAATTTGGATTAACTCAAGAAAACCCAAATTTGGCTTCTTCCACGGAAGAGCAGCGGATGCGTCGGTGCTTCTCTCTTTGTTTTTGACAACATTGCGGTGGGGCGAGGGAGAAAACAACCCAACTTTGAGTTAAAACTAAAAGCAGTTTAGCCAAATTTGAGTTTTTAAAACTTATTCTTTGGGTTTTAATATTTTTCCGTGTGCCCATTTTTTGCATCAGTACTGAGCTGTCAAATAATGGGTGTTTCTCAAGCTTCAAATAATGGGTATTTTTTTCCACATTACGAAGTACAGCCTGCCAACTTTACAATGGGTAAATAATACGCATGTATAAGTTTGAGGAAACGCCTCCATTTTCCGAATAGTCTTTGTTCATCATTAGTGTTTTTGTAATTGTAATTGTAATTGTAATTTTTATTGAAAACGATAACCAGTTAGTTTACACTTTTTATCGGGTCAAGGAAACTGTCAGAAGAAACTAGTAAAACGTTGGACGTTTTTGTGACTCTCACCGAACGGAAAACTGCTAAAAATAACGAATATCTACAACAACCAGCACGAAATATCCCAATCCGTAGCAGGAATCTTCAATCCGTAAGTAATAACGACAAAATGTTGAAGCAAATTGTTCTTAACAAACACGTTCCTCATTTCAGACACAGAGAACAGACATCCAAGTCCAGTTCTGAAACTGTGTAAGGAATTTAACGGTCATTTGAAATCGGCAACACAAGTGGCAATAGCGTGGCGCTGCAATCGGTTAATTTCCCATACTAATTTTATTCACCACTTGAAATGTTTCAATTCACCACTGACTGTGGCAATATGGTGTTTGGTGGCGTTAGTGTTGTCGCCGTGTATTGGTTTGCAACCTTACTCAAGTGAAGATTCAAATCCTTACACAAATTTCTGAATGAAATTTGTTCTAGCCTTGATGTCTGTTCTCTGTGTTTCAGATGACTAAGTTTCTCTATGAAGCAATTCGCAAACGACGTGGATTTGACGGAATGAATCGAGTGATGTGTTTACGATGCGGAAATATAATTATGAATTCTATACTGAAGTAACGTAAATACAACAACAATGGATCACTAAAATAACTAAAACGGCCGCTATAAAATGAACAGATAGCGCCACCGTAGCCTTGTGTGTTTGACGTAACTCGACTGCTGTCACTGTGTTACCGTCCATATACAGTGGCGCTTTTGTTTTGATGCGGTGAGTAGCGGAAAAGTCGGCTTCAATGATCCATTATGACATAACATTGTTACAAAAACTTATAAAACTCTGGATTTCATTATCTTTTCCAAGTGAACCTAAACATAACTTAGATGAATGAATCTAACCTCAAACTGCAAAATCCTTTTTGAAATAATGGGGCATTTTTACCCATTTTCTGTTATGAGATCAAGAGTAAAAAATACCCATTTTTTGAAGTTCGAGGCGAATACCCATTAATGGGTAAACGGCAAATACCCATTAAATATATATGGGTTAAGCCACTTTAGTTCGAAATGGGTACTAAAGTACCCATTAATGGGTATTTCTAAACTAGCGTGTAGGGCACTGCATAGGGCACTGCATTGTTTTGATTTTATATGGGATTTTGACGTTTCTTGGCCTTGTTGTTTACAAAATTTCTGTAAGAGTGAAAGAGTAGGAGAGAATTTCATGCAGTGCCCTATGAAAATCTCTCCTTCTCTTTCACTCCTACAGAAATTTTGTAAACAACAAGGCCACGAAACGTCAAAATCCCTTACAAAATCAAAACAGTGCAGTCCCCTATAGCACCGCCGCTAAAACGAAAACGATATAAATTGTTTTTACTTTTGCCTTGAGAAATGAATTTGATGTGTGCTATGAGCCTCTGCACGAATCTGGTGTACTGCTCAAGCAAGGAGAATACATTTTACTAAGGTGGCGCAGATAAACATTGCAAACCACTGGTTGTCTCTTCCATTCTTCTGGTGTTCTTATGGAACTGAAATAGTGACGTCACTATTTTAGTTGCATAAGAACACCAGAAGAGTGGAAGAGACAACCAGTGGTTTGCAATATTTATCTGCGCCACCTTAGTAAAGTGTATTCTCCTTGCTGCTCAAGTGCCCCGCACAATGCATACGTTTGCGTGTGCGTGACAGTAGTTTGACACATTTCCCATGGGAAAACTGTCAAAAAAACGCAAACCTCGACGGAACGCAAAGTATCTAAATACCAAGGTAAGAGATTCCCGCTAATATTCACGGATTAGTGAGAAAAGGAAAAAAGCAAAAAATAGTTATGAAGTTTGCGCTGATTTGTATGGGCACATCACTATTTAGCAAACTTTCTTAAGAAATTAAGCACTCCCATCTTAGAAGCTATTATTTAATTGCATCTGACTGGATTAAATGTGACCTCCATGCAATAAAACAGAAAATATCGCTATTTGAAAATCGGTAACAATTTTTTTTTAATTGATTCTAAACATATTTTTTCAGCATTTAGAAACATCCAAACTAACAAAACTTCACAAACTTTGCTGAAATAATGACATTTTAGTGTAAAAACACCAACTTTTCATAACTAACGCAGATGTGTTGGTGAGTCTCATTTTTGACATTTACGGGAATCTCTTACCTTGGTACATATTTATATACTTTGGACGGAACGGACGCTATGTGCTCCAGGCTTCACTCCCACAGAAAATTTGAAAACAGCGCGCACAGTAAAAGTCAAATGTGACTTTTACTGTGCGCGCTGTTTTCAAATTTTCTGTGGGAGTGAGCAGGATAGGGGAAGATTCAAATATTACGTCCATCGTTTTTCGGGATTTATAGACCCCCCCTCCCCCCTCTGTCACGCACTTTTCCTATACCCAATACACGTACCGTCACACTTTTCTAGACCCCCCCCCCTCCCCCAAATCATGGACGTAATTTTTGAACGTTCCCTAGGGCAAATTCGTACAGAGGCTCATATTGCTATACACGGAACCAGAAATCAACCCAAATATAAGTTCTTTTCACTTATATCGGCTCTTCCGTGCGAGAACCCAAATTTGACTATACCGCGTTAAAGCTCTGAGTGGGTAGTTTCCGTTTGATCCCGGCAGAAAATTGCAACCCATCGCAAAGTTCTTTCTACCTAGCGTCGACTTTCGAAGTACCCTACACGCTAAGATCAGTTCAGTAACAAATTTTGAAAACGACGTATAATCAATGGTGTAGCATTGATTATACGTCGTTTTCAAAATTTGCTACTGAGTTTACCTATTTTTCTAAAATATGGGTAAATTTTATTCAAATTTGCGTAAACTTTACGCAAATACGGGTAAATAAAACTCATATTTTGGAAAAGTGCACAACCTCATTTATAGGTAATATTAACCCATATTTGGGTTACAATTACTCAGATGTGTGTCCACATTACCCATATTTGAGTTTTGTTAACCTATATTTGAGTATCATTTACGCATATTTGCGGTTGTGCACTTTTTGGAAAAAAGGTAAACTGATCTAAGCGTGTAGTGGGTTGAAATAAACCCACTTTTGAGTAAACGGCAAATAACCCAAATTTGGCTTCTCGCACGGACATTATCGGCTAGGTAGCTGCTTCTCGCTTTGTTTTTGACAACATTGCGAGCGGGAGAGCTAGAAAACAACCCACTGCTGGGTAAAAAGTTTAAGCGGTTTACTTAATTTTGCGTTCTTTTAACGTATTTTTTAGGTAATCTGTTTTTTCCGTGTAGGGCAGTGCATGAAATTATCTCCTTCTCTTTCGCTCTTACAGAAATTTTGTAAAACAACAAGGCCACGAAACGTCAAAATCCCATACAAAATCAAAACAGTGCAGTGCCCTATTGAGGTGTAGCGATAGGGCACTGCATTGTTTTGATTTTATATGGGATTTTGACGTTTCTTGGCCTTGTTGTTTACAAAATTTCTGTAAGAGTGAAAGAGTAGGAGAGAATTTCATGCAGTGCCCTATAGAGAGCTAGCCTTCTTTTTTACTCCTACGGCGATCTCATATGCCAGTGATGTCACATTTGTCATGTGTAAAGTGTCGCCCACATCACATCGCATCCAGATTCAGTTAACTCTGGCAAGCATCTTCACATATACAAGTTCAATCACGAGCGTGGTGTTGGTGAATTGTATATTTTTTTCGTAGTCAGTCAGTGTACCATCGTCTCAGTCAGTACAGCACAAGTCGGTTCTTCTAGTCGGTCGTCGTTATTGCTTGTTCAAAGTGAGCTGGGGTGGAGAACAAAGTGGACGCCATTGTGGAAATTGCGAAAAATTAAAAGTGAAGTTTAGTATTAGTTGTGTGATTTTAAATGAAGACTGTGCTAAATAAGGTAAGGCAAGCTATTGTATAATGCGTGTATAATGTGATTAAGCAAGAAGATTTGGTTTGTGGCCAAGGCATTTCGCATAGAATTCCAGTGGGGCGTAGGTGTAGTGAAAAATGTGGATGACTGCGCTAGAGTTATACGTTCGAGTTAATAAGATTTGAAAAACAATGCATGAACAATATGACAACAATACATTATCAATGAATCGGAATACCAAGTGCCCTATATAATGCAGAGATTACACGTCCGGGTAATTTTGGAATTGAAAATTCTGGATACTGAAAAGTCCGCCATTTTGTTTTATGTTGGCTTTGTTCATTTTCAGAAAACCATACCTGCCATAATTGTACTTCAGTAAGTGCAACAAGATCGAACTTTCATGTGTATTAGTGTTGATGAATTTGTGGTTCGCTGTGTAGACTGGTGCGAATATTTGTTGTGAAGAAATACGAGTGCACAGTAGTATGTGTGGAGATTACGGATGCGCTGAAAATAGCCTATACACGCCTACACGTATAAGTGCATGGAAAATATGAATCGTGTTGGCGTACTCGTTCCAAATTAGAAGTTCGGGGGTAAATCAACGTGAAGTAGGACCGTAGGATTTTGTGAGGAACTACCAAAGTTTGAAGGGTACCGTACAGTGCAGCATTCGAAAACGTCAGTGGAATGAAGCTGCAACTAAGAAGACAAGAAACTTTTCAACATATGTATTTAGATTAATGCATATTAATTTTATTTACATTAAAGAGAAGAAAAAACAAGTTTTGTGTGTGCTTATAAACAAACGTAGGTGATTTCTGCATTCAGAAAAAATATTAAACTAAATAGTATAAATCCCATACTAAATCATTTTCTCCTGGTTGACCCTAGGCTTCGTTTATATGCAGGCTATACTGGCTCAGTATAACTTTGATTTGAACGTAACCTAGTTAAATTTATGTAGGATAGATGTTTTTGTTTTCTATCTTTAGAAAAAGAAACACATTGGCAGATAGGGAATCGCGCCACTTGGGCGGTGGCTTCTATTGTCGTCTGTTTTCCGCTATAACTCAATCAAATTTGAACCAATTGACACAATTTTTGGAATGCGGTGAGATAGGTATAGTATCTACCCGTGTACACCATTTCAAGTCAATTGGTTCAAACTTGACTGAGTTATAGTGGGAAACAGACGAATATAGAAGCCACCGCCCAAGTAGCGCGATACCCTATAACTCGTTTCATTTATTACGTTTATTAATAAATAAAATTTATTAGATTTTTGTCGGTTTCTCCGGAACGCCTTCCGAGCGGGACATTCTCGGCGCCTTGCACTTCCTTCTTCAGCTGATGATGCATGGATTTTGCCCTCGATTGTTCAATTTCCGGATGTGGGAGGTTCTGCTTCTCAGCACCATCCGACAACGAGCGGTTCACTGAACTCGGGATATTACTCGGATTCCGGTGGAGGCTCATTCACGCAAAAACGGCTACGCTCAAAAATGTGTTCGGCCTGCACATTTTTAGTAAACATCCATGCCGAACAGGGACTGTGTTGGAAACACACATTATTTTTTTTTAAATTGCTCGTACGCTCACATGAGCATGTAGGGTATTGGTTCCCTTATTAAGCAGGTGGATCCCGTTTTCATTCTACGAAAAACAAAGGATTGAAGCACTGTTTCTTTTGTTTCTTGTTTTTATATTTTTTGTTAGAAGTGAGCATGCATGAAAACAAAAAGACCGGAATCAATCGGTGCCGTATTCGTTTGTTTTCGAATAGGATGAATATGGGAGCGTAAGAGTACTGATGGCACACATACCCTTACCCTATTTTGCAATAATTTCGATCATATGGCAACCTCACTGGGTTTATAAACCACCTTCAGATACCGAAAAATATTGATATTTTGCAAAAATGTGAGCGTACGAGCAATTTTAAAAAATGTGTGTTTTTAACACAGTCCTTGTGCGGCATAGGTATTTACTTTTTTTTTGAGAGTTCATTTGGATGCATTTCGCCCCGCGTCGATGCATTTTGCAATGCAAGCCTAAAATAAATTCGGTTTGTTAGGTATCGGCCAATACTGTTCTGGTGCAAACAATTTCCCAATGAAATAATGTAAAATTCACTAGTTTTTTTTTTCGCCAAAAATTGTTGGAAATTTAAGCGGACAAGTCACAACTGGACTGAAAATGCTGGCGGCGATCAAAGCAACTGTTTTTCGACTCTGGCCAAAACATTGGACAATTTTTTTTCGCTTTAATTTGACTTAGTTTAAATTATTAAGTCACAACAGTATACTTTTTATACCAGGATACATTTAAATCGCGTAAATGACAAAAATGACTATATTTTAAACTTAACATGATTTCTACTATTTCAGAGTGTGCAATAAATTCAAGCATAATTTTTCAAAAGGACGTATGTATCTAACTTTTTCACTGACCTGAGTAAATTCATGGACAATGTTGATGACCATTTCACTAGTTTTATATAAAAAGACTTCATAAGTTTCATCGTGCTTTACATCACCAGGGAATGGGAAATAGCATGTATATGTACTAAGTGAGAATTATTATTTCCATATTATTTTCACAATGAATTTTGACAAAAATAGACATACATACACCGGGTTGCTTACAGATACGTCGCTATTGTATGGTGTCAGTTTGATGTATCTGTTGGTTACAACGTTGTAGCGTCACGCTACTCATTCCCATTTTTAACATGCTTTTCCTATGAAAACTAATTGTTCAACAGATTATACTTATTGGAAATTTTACAAGAAATCCGAATATGCAATAATAATAGTATAATAGTTTATTTAATCAATTACGCGAACCTGTTACATTAAATGTTTAGGAGAGGTCAAGGAAACAAACATTTTTGAAGTATTATTGGAACAATATACTTAAGTAGTTAACAATAATATTGTGGATTTACCGGCTACTTGTATTCTACCGGTCGCTTCAGTATGGCCTCCAAAGTAGCCGTTTTATAAAAAGAGTTACTTTAAAATGATTTTAAGCATTTTATTGTATGCGCTATTCCTCGTTGCCACTAGCTACTCAGCGACATCCATTTTTTGACAATCAAGTTGATTTTTATATGGAAACGGCTACTTAAGTAACTAGCTACTTAAGAAAAGGCGTGAAAACGTTGTAACGTCACGGTATAATGTGTCTAATATAAATTTAATCCCACGTAAAACCCTCCTTCAAAAAATGTGTCAAAAAAACAAAATTTGTTTTTTAATTTCTATTTAATGATTAAATGATTAAATTTAATGATTAAATGATTAAATGATTAAATGATTCTATTTCTATTTAATGATTCTATTATATGAAACATGAGAGACGAACACAAAAGAATGTAGCCAAAGCTTTACACTGAAATTTGTGAGTGAAAAAATGGCAAAATTTAAACATAATAAAATCGACACTGATTTTTCATTTGGGCCTAAGTCGAAAATGTAAACAAACGAGATTTTTCGTTATTCCTATCAAGTTTCACGTAATCTATCGATACACTTCCTCACCCACGCCAAAAACCCATTTGACCATGACTTTTTTGATGATTTTTCAAAAGGCCTATGTAAATACATTGTAATTGTAATTGTAATTGTAATTTATTATTCAACGTAAACCTGTCAGTTACATTAACTTTTAACCAAGTCAAGGACTAGAAACACATAGTTCCTTTTGGGCCTAAGTCGAAGTAAAAGGGCCCATGTTAGACTAGTAATCAATTTTACTTAGGCCCTTTGGCACGTTAATCAGATTTTTCATGGTTTTGATTTGAATCTGATCCTTTTGTATAATCACGTAAAATATAAGAAAACTTATGCAAACTAACTTCTTTTTACTCAAAATTAGCTCAATTCAAAAGGGCCTAAGCTGATTCATAGTTGCTCATGTTGGTTTACCCGGGCGCAGCGGATATGTTTAAACTCCCGAACCGATAGAATAACAATAACCGTCCCGGGATTTGCGTGATGGAAGAAATTGAGCCAACAACCGAGCTACGTTGTAACTTCTTTATTGCTCGACGAGCTAGTACGGACTGAACAAATCGACACTGATTTTTCATTTGGGCCTAACTGACATTTTCGAGTTCTCTTCATCGATCCTCTCTTTGTGTTATCACAGAATGTGTATTGAGTTTCCAAAGATTTTTTGATTGAAATGCGAAGCAGACGACTACATATTGCTATAGAAACAAAAAGAATAATGATTTTGTTTGTTTTCATCAAGTTATTAGCGGAAGAGAGAGTCGATGAAGAGAAATCGATCAAGTCAGTTAGGCCCTTATGAAAAATCATTGTCGAAATATACATAATCAAAACAAATCAGCTTTCATGCTTCGTCGACAAACACATACACTCAAACATTTACACTCTTCATCTGTCGTCGTTGCTACCAGGGGGCTGCCACTACTGTTCTCCAACACTCCTCCTTAGTGCAGCCCACTTAACCTTACCAACTGTCGTTAGCACGTCTTCAGTAATATACTCCTCCTGCTTGAAAGCTCCGTTCCTACTGATCCAGATAATACAGACCATTGTATCTCACACCCATGGCAACTACAGTTTCACCATCCATTATGATGCAATCTTTTGAACCAAACCGCACAGTATAGCCCTCCTCGGTAATCCGGCTGACCGACAATACATTAACGGATAACTCCGGAACAAACATCAGCTCCTCGATTTTTATCTCTACCGACGTACCTTTCCGTCCGCGTGTCGTGATCCTTCCTTGTCCGCTTCCTCTGGCCGTTACAGTTTTACCATCTGCTAATATAACCTTTTCAGCACAAGGGTTCCACCAGCCTAAACTATCTGTTGAATTGGTCATGTGCTTCGTACTTCCGGAGTCGATGATCCACTTTTCATCACTTGACTTATGTTTTCCACTCGTCGCCGTGAAACACACTCCATGACAACCGCTACTGCTTCCCGGATCCGGATACTGCAGTGCCATCGATTTTTCTTGGTCATTTTGTTTCTTCTTATTTCTTCCAACCATGCAGCACAGTTTCTCTTCAAATGGCCTACTTGCCCGCAGTAGTAACACGTCCAAACTCTATTAACTCGGTCTTCACATTGAATAGTAGATTTCAAGGCTTTTTCTTCTTCCTGCTTCCGGATTTTTTTTTTTTTTTTATTTGTGAATTTTAACTTAATGCTAATTCTTCACACACCTCCTGCTTCCGGACTTCACACTTCCTTTTCCATTCATCCAGCAGCTTTCCTTTGACGTAATCCAATGTGAGGTCCTCTTCCGGACGACCTTCCAGAGCTGTTACGAGGGGACCATACGATTCAGGCAGGCTCGACAGCATAATCGCCACAACCAAATGCTCCTTCAACGGTTCTCCCATCCTAGTCAAACGGTGTACTAGTTCCGAAGCCTCCACAAGATGATCGGACATGCTTCCATCTTCGTTCATGCGCATTGAACATAATTTCCGTAGGACGTGGATCTTATTGGACAATGATCCTCGCTCGTGGTAGCCGTTGAGCTTGTCCCACATCTCTCGCACTTCCAGCATCCATAATGTGGCTTAATTGGTTGTCCTCCAAAGCTAACCCAATCAGCGCTCGAGCCTTTTCGTCTCTCCTTGTCCAAGCCGAAGTCATATCCGCCGGATCAGGCTTCGGGTCCTTCACCGTCGACCAGATGTCTTCCCTCATGAGCATCAATTCCATTCGAAATCTCCATGTCGGCCAGTTGAAATCATTCAAACGATCGAATGTTATCTTCGTCTCAGTCATGTTCAACACTTTGCGTCAATCACAAATCGTTTCAAAAAATTGCCGTTCTGAACCACTGTGGCACTTCCCCTATCGCTCCTCCGCGAGCAAAAATCGCTCACACTGTCCGTACTGGTTAGTTCAGTTCCGTAGTTGGCCTCACTCTCCCCCAAAAACGACACTTATTCCCTCACTTTTCCCGACAACAAAACTTTCTTCAGCTGCTAAGTCATTACAGCACTGATCCCGCCGGCGGGGAATCAATCAGAACGTTCACATGAACCATAACAACGCAGATCTTTCACACAAAATGCTTCTTCGACAAGAGAACACTTTCACCACAATTTCTTCTCGAAACCGGGGTCCATTACCTGTTGGTTTACCCGGGCGCAGCGGATATGTTTAAACTCCCGAACCGATAGAATAACAATAACCGTCCCGGGATTTGCGTGATGGAAGAAATTGAGCCAACAACCGAGCTACGTTGTAACTTCTTTATTGCTCGACGAGCTAGTACGGACTGAACAAATATACATAATCAAAACAAAATGTGTTGGCAGCTGTTGTAATCCAAAACAAACAGCGTTGCCGAATCGACGTATGTAACTTCCGCTCATCTCTCTGTAGAGGATTTCTACTTGCTACAAAGCTAGATGTTCAAACTTTGTGCGTGACTTCGTTGTGGTTCAAGTTGTTTTGTTTACATTTTCTAACTATGGTAGATTTTTTTTCCAATTTTTTTTTGAAATATTGCCCCGCTATTTTAAATCTGAAATTCATTGCACAAGTGTTACGCTAATCATATCGGCAGAAGTGAAGCAAGAAGCAGCAATGGAAGTTTTTTCGACAAGTTCAGCAACAAAAGTGTCGTCATAAGCATGAGCTTTTGAAAGCAGAATTAATAAATTTTTATCTTTTTACTAAACATACATATGCCGCCAATTTCTCGATATTAAAAATAAATAATTTTTATTTATTTAGTTCCGATTGCAATACCATTCAAACGACGCCTTCTTACGAACGATAAGCATGTTCATTTGGCTCACACTTTGACAGTTCTCTCTGCACGATTGGCTCACAATGGCCGCCTCCGCAGATCTCTATAATGTAGGATTACTAGTTTTGACCATCGTTCAATGCAAGGAGACAATCATAATACAAATAAACAGCTGTGATATTAACGGAAGAGAGAAAAACCAAAGAGAGCCTCTCTTCTTCAGATAAGACTTTTAGACATGTTTGGCCATAGTTGTCATCTGCCCAGCGGTGCTCTGATGCACCAATAAAGTGAAGTTTATGACCAAAGTAAGCGTTGATTTTTTAGTTTTATTCGTGATGTGAATTGTATACACTCATATTGTTATATAAGTATTTTTGTCAAAACCTTTTTAGAGAAAAAAATATAGTTTCTAAATTGTTGAAATTGACATTGAATTATTTTCAGAAAAACATACAATTTTTTATAAGATTTTTACTATTTTCAAGTTACGCATTTTTTGTTTGGATATTGTAAATAACGTAAAAAAAAAGTTGTTTCAGGTATAGTTTGTATAAGTGACATCATATCCTTTGAATATATCACCTCCAAACTTGTGGTGCTCTAGAGCAACCATGGGAAGGAGAGGGTTAAATTGCACTTTAAGAATAATTAGAGTGTCCCAGCCCTTATTCATTTGGATCTCAGTGCAATTGGTACCAGCAGCTCAGATCAATCAGGGAGGAGCAACCATTGACATGTATACTATACATTGTATAGTCAGATATGATGTTTTTTTGTAATGTTCTTTAGTGAAACATATTGAGTTTCTTAGACTTCTTTAGACTTCTGTGATAATTTGAAAATCCACTGAATCATCATTTCCCAGCGACATTTCACATTAATCAAACTGATTTTGTTTACCTGTTGTGCATCCGACGCCCTTTGATGAACTCAACGGAACTTGTGTATGCTAGCTGCTGTGAAGTCGTGTGCAAAATTCGACTGTGGTGATAATGAATTTCGGACGAAAATGGGTGCAAATGTCGCAATATCATCACCTTTTACACTTTAATACGCTTCCACAGGTTCATCATAAACCGAGTGCTGCAAATGGATTATGGCTGATAATATGTTTCGGCATATTTATCAGAAATGCTCGATAAACTTGGAGGGACCGCTGGGGCTCAGTAGATTCTATTACCGTGATATCATCTGGTTCCGGTCGCTTTTTCTGTTCCTGGTTCCATTCAAAACAATTGCTGTGAGCGGAATAGGGAGCCGAAGCGGGCTGATTGGAGTTAGTTGATGTCACGCTATCAAAGAACAGTTCCAGGTCGATGGATTTGAGAAGGTTTTAAGGATCTTCATAAATCATAATGCAAGCATTACCGTAAACGCACCAATTTTGCTTGCGCACTTTTCAAAAAAATCGTCATACATATTGCTAATTCATAATATGAACATTCTTCCTAGAAAGTTTAGTGATTGTGGGCCCACAATGGTGGCATACACGGAAAAACATACTACCTAAAAAATACGTTTAAAGAACGCAAAAATAAGTAAACCGCTTGAACTTTTTGCCCAGCAGTGAGTTGTTTCCTCGCTCTCCCCTTCGCAATGTTGTCAAAATCAAAGCGAGAAGCAGCTACCGTAAAATGGGGTAACTTTGATAGATTTTTAGCGAATTTTCTCAATATTTTTACATTAAACAGTATTTCCCCGAGTTTTATATTTTTAAAACAAGTACTGGGCTATCAGTTATCAATTACAATTAAAAGATTTGATGATCTGAAATATTTTGGATAACTTTTAGTTTTTCATATAACCGAAAATCAGTTTTTCATTTTGGGGTAACTTTGATAATGCCCTAAAAACACATCAAATCTCAAAAAATAATCACAGATTGAAATCTTAGTACCGTCAATGTACCAGTAGCCGCTCGTGTTCCAATAGCCGCTCATCGCCATGAAACTGATGTTTATTGGCATAAATATGTGCAATCCTCCCCGTTTAAATGTAATTCGGCACGCACATTTTGAATATCCGTGATAAAAATATTGTATTTATGGTGGTGAACCTAATTTTTACGCTCGTGAGCGGCTATTGGAACACGAGCGGCTACTGGTACACTGAGGGTAGTATGAACATGATCAGAGAAGGCTTGTGGAATATATTAGAAAGAATTTTTATATCGAAACATTGATTTTTTACCAAATTCTACATATACAAATGAATTTGTGGAGTATTGAGTGCAAAACATAATAAATTTAGCTATCAAAAATCATTATCTTTGCAATAATAAATGCTTAACGGTACATCAACATATGATTACATGCTATCCATGGTTAGTTTGCTTTTTTTGGGTAGTTTTTTTTAATGTTTTATTAACAAATTTTGAACAACACATATTTATCTACATGAAATTAAAAAAAAAAAAATACATGAAATTACAAGGGCATTGCATACTTTTAGGCGTATATCAATGTATGGAGATTAATATCCCAATTTACAAAATTGCTTTCATTTCGCAAAAACACACTTCGCTAAGAGATTCAAGGCCAGATTTGGAATCTACTATGATGAATCTATCGAGAATAAGAGTCCATTCATTGAAAAAATAGTTTAACGAAGTCGTACAGCAGATTGTTTGAAGAGGTTGTTAAATGACAAAAATATCAATTTTTATTTTTTGCCCAAAAAGTTGTATATAAACTAGATTTTAATGAAAATTCATCTAAGATGAGCTTTTATATGTATAGAATTGATTTACGTTTACCTTTTTCTTAACTGGTTGAAGGAATCATAGTTTTAAGATAAATTACACAATGCCTGCCGTACTATCAAAGTTACCCGCATTATCAAAGATACCCCGTTTTACGGTACCTAGCCGATAATGTCCGTGCGAGAAGCCAACTTTGGGTTTTTTGTCGTTTACCCAAAAGCGTGTTCATTTGGGTTGAAATTTAGGGTACTTTCGAAAGTCAACGATGGGTAGAAAGTAGTAATCCTGCATTACAGAGATCTGCGGAGGCGGCCATTGTGAGCCAATCGTGCAGAGAGAACTGTCAAAGTGTGAGCCAAATGAACATGCTTATCGTTCGTAGGAAGGCGTCGTTTGAACGGTATTGCAATAGGAACTAAATGAATAAAAATTATTTATTTTTAATATCGAGAAATTGGCGGCATATGTATGTTTATTAAAAAGATAAAAATTTATTAATTCTGTTTTCAAAAGCTCATGCTTATGACGACACTTTTGTTGCTGAACTTGTCGAAAAAACTTCCATTGCTGCTTCTTGCTTCACTTCTGCCGATATGATTAGCGTAACACTTTTGCAATGAATTTCAGATTTCTTTGATTGCTCCGCTATTTCAACAAAATTTTGGAAAAAAAATCTACCATAGTTAGAAAATGTAAACAAAACAACTTGAAACACAACGAAGTCACGCACAAAGTTTGAACATCTAGCTTTGTAGCAAGTGTTGGCAACTGTTGTAAACAAAACAAACAGCGTTGCCGAATCGACGTGTGCAACTTCCGCTCATCTCTATGTAGAGGATTTCTAGTAGAAAGAACTTTGCGATGGGTTTCAATTTTCTGCCGGGATCAAAAGGAAACTACCCACTCAGAGCTTCAACGCGGTTTAGCCAAATTTGGGTTCTCGCACGGAAGAGCCGATATGAGTGAAAAGAACCTATATTTGGGTTGATTTCTGGTTCCGTGTACGTAAAAAATATGAGTTAAGAAGGAATCGCTCAAGAAACTTCTGATCCAATATTTTGAGACTCAAAACACAAACGAAACCTCTTTGATTGGATTGTTCTCTCTCTCTCTATCTACAGTCCCACGAGTCCCTCTTTCAATGTCAGTTATGCTTTTTCCAAATACGAAGGGTGCAAGAGATTATAAATATATAGGGGGTGCAGTCAACAACGATCGAACATGCGCAACATCGTTTGCAACGAAGCGTACTGTTCTCTTCTTCATGCGATGCACACCCCATCGTCAACAATATTACCCTTCGAAAGCTTGGATGTGGATAAGCTTCAAAACTGCAACGTTCTTGTGACTGACTGTGTTAGAACAGAGGATATCACATTCGTGTTTTGTATCGACTGTACCTATTACCCTAAAGTGCCCCGACGTTGAACAGTGTGTCGAGCACTTTTATTTTGTAACAAATGCTTTTTACGTTACTTATTGCTCAGGCTATTCATGCCAGATGTTCTGAGGGCCGAACAGTTAATAAAAATGATTAAACTTGAACAACATGTGTGTGATTGTATTGGAATCATTCAGTATAGAAATACTCACTTTGGATAGACCAAAGGGGAAATTATGAGCATTGAGATGAAATGAAAGAAATATTAAGTGAGAATATAGCCTACGTCATTTATAAACGCTACCTTTGCACGCATAATTTTATTCATCCCGGCGCGGATGTTCTTGGATAACATAGGGTAAATCGGGTTAATTTGGTCGAATGATGCAGAAAACAACGCACATTCTATGGTCAGAATGATTCTGGATAATACTACACTAGTTGCATAAAAATATCAGCCCAATCGTGTTTATATTCCAAAAAAATATTTTTGAGAAGTGTGTTGTTTTTGCGCCACAAAATGTCAATGTCGCGAGTATTCGTGTGATTAGAAATCCTCTACAATTTACATAGAGATGAGCGGAAGTTACATATGTCGATTTGGCAACGCTGTTTGTTTTGTTTACAACAGCTTCAAACATTTGCCACAAAGCTGGATGTTCAAACTTTTTGCGTGACTTTATTGTGGTGCAAGTTGTTTTGTTTACGTTTGCTAATTATACTCGAACTTTTTCTCCCAAATTTTCAAAAAAAAAAAAAATAACAACGCAATCGAAGAAATCTGAAATGCATTGCAAAGAATGGTCCACTGCACGAATTTATGCTGGCCTGCTTACTTCCACACGAAATTTGACGTTTGAGCGGTGTCGGCACCGCTCAAACGTCAAATTTTCTGTGGGAGTAAGCAGGCCAGCGTAAATTCGTGCAGTGGACCATATCGCGAATCAAATCGGCAGAAGTGAATCAAACAGCAGCAATGAAAGTTTTTTCGAGAAGAGCAGCGACAAAAGTTTCTTCATGAGCATACATACACTGAGGATACTGCAACTCCGAAAATCATACGAATCAACTATGATTTTTTGCCACAAGAATTTCTTGCGAAAATCATAGTTACGAACTATGATTTTGGATTCAAAGCGCCAACTATTATTGTCATATTGTTACTGTATAAATTTCCTAACAATCACGTATGAAAACCATACCGTTAATGTATAAAATCTGAAATTATGTCGTATGACTATCATACATACTTTTATGAAATATTTTACACAAATTAAAAAAATCGCAACCTGGAATCGAACCAGGAACGTCAAGGTTGACGAGTGCGTGCTTTACTCATACGCCTATTGACGCTTCGAAAGTTGACGTGGTTAGAAGCCAATAAAAGGTTCTGTTGCTTTTTAGCAATGGTGTTTCATATAACACATCTTATTATTTTCATACGATGCTTCTTATGAGATTTTTCATACGACAAGTCTTATGGATTTCGCTTTTCAATGTATGAAAAGCATACGAGAACTATGAAATGATGAAAAAAATAAAAATTACTGATTCATAAGATGCAAACTATGAAAAGCATACGAACAGTATCCTCAGTGTACGCTTTTGAAAGCAGAATCAATTAAATATTATCTTCTTACTAAATTTACATGCCATCAAATTCTCGATAAAAAAATAAATATTTGTAATACGTTTATTGTCGATTGCAATACCGTTCCTACAAACGATAAACATGTTCATTTGGCTCACACTTTGGCAGTTCTCTCTGCTCGATTGGCTCACGATGGCCGCCTCCGCACATCTCTATAATGTAGGATTACTACGTGTGGCCAACATCTAGTTTGCCACGCCCTTACAACATCAGTACCGGTCCTACAAGTGTCAAACTAATTTTCATAGCCAAAACGAAACTTCCACAACAACATGTGTATTTCTAAACACCTGTGCTTGTGGTGCCGATAATTACCTAAACATTGCAACTCGAAAGAACAGCCCATGTAGAAAAGAAGGGGAAATCTATGTTGAAAAAGTAAACAGCTGTGATGCCGATAATTTCCTGAAAAGTGCAATTCGAAAGAACAGCCTATGCAGCAAAGAAGGAAACATCTATGTTGAAAATGAAAGCAGTTATAATTCCTATAATTGTACCAATTGCCTAAATTCTAAAAAAGCTTGTTTAAAAAAAGGAACCGTGTTGGGTTTTTGAATGCCGAAAGGAAAACAATGTCACCGCAGACAAACAGACGTAACACTTCGAATATTTTTCGATTCAAATTTTAGTGTCGGAAACAGATTCGCTTAAGGCGAAACTGGAAGCATTTTCTCATTTTTTCGGTTTTTGATTTTTTATTAAATAACGAAGCAATATTTTCAAAATCGGTTTTCGTGCACATGTAGAGTATGGATCAAGGCATCTTCTGAATTTTTTTGAGGTGGAAAATGTTTTCCGTTTTTGTAGAAACCATTTTTATGTGAAATTTTGTTCAAAAATGGTTTCTGCAAAAACGAAAAACATTTTCCACTACAAAAAAAAAATCAGAAGATACCTTGATCCATACTCTACATGTGCACGAAAACCGATTTTGAAAATATTGCTTCGTTATTTAATAAAAAATCAAAAACCAAAAAGTGAGGAAATGCTTCCAGTTTCGCCTTAATTCTAAAAGGACTGAATTTGGCCAACCATCAACTAGGTGGCAGTAGTGTCAAACTCGAACAAAAACGATGCGAGCGCTGCGGATTGGCAGTTGGTCAACCCTCAAATAAACCGTTAAATCGAAGTACGATGGCAATTATCAGAGTGTTACGTTTCCTTCTTCGTTAAAAAAATGTTTGAGTATTTATAAGAATTGTTGGCATTACAACTGCTTATATGTTCATCAACAATTTTCCCTTCTTTTGCATAGGCTGTTCTTTCGAGTTGCACTTTTCAGGAAATTATCGGCATCGGGAAAATTTTCTCGACTCCCTGGGCATAGAGTATCATTGTACTTGCCTCACAATATACAAATTCATGCAATGGCAGGCAAAGAAAGCCCTTCAATTAATAACTGTGGAAGTGCTCAAAGAACACTAAGTTGAAGAGAGGCAGGCCAAGTCCCAGTGCGGACGTAGAACCATAAAGAAGAAGAAGATAAACCATTCAGAAATAAAACAATAGTTTTATTTTCTTTCTGGGGAATGGTACATTCTGGGGAATGGAATTCTGGGGAATGGTACATTCTGGGGAATGGATTTCTGGGGAATAGTACATTCTGGGGATTGGTTTTCTGGGGAATGTTATAGAATCGTCAAAAGTCACTATTTAGCCACTTTTTGTCTATCTGCAAGTCACTATTTGGTCACTATTTTCGAGGATTTGGTCACTAAAATAACTATTTTGACTATCAGTTCTTGCTACCAGCCCTGAATGTGTTGTTTCTGCTTCTCTGGCGCAGGAAAATGCAATTTAAGTGCGGTATGATGAATTTGTTTACTGGAAGTTTTTTTTTAGTTTTTATTAATGTGTATTTTAACTTTAATGCTAATTCTACACTAACATTTACTAGAAGTGAAAATTATATCTATAAAACGGGTGAAGGCAAAATAGTCGCAAAATAGTGCCATAGCTCAGCATAGGAAAAGTGCACTTTTTTCACTTTTTCGTATTGAATTCCGCATCGTAGAGAAACAAACGAGCAATTTTTGGAAAGAAAATTTAATTCTCTTTCAATTGCGCTTAGATTCGGTTGGTACATACGAACAATTTATGTGATTAATTTGAGGAGCTCTTGCTATGCCTCCGGAGGGCGATCTTCCGGATTTTTATTAGCTGGCCAATCCGATGTCTGCCGGCGTGGACATCAAGAATGATGATAATGGAAGCCTTTGCAAATGGAAAATAGCAACTTCTAGAGCAAAAAATGAGTAAAATTTGACGACAAAAAATTGACTTTTATATGTAAACAAGCCATTTTCTCCTTATCTCACCAAGCGCCTCTACAATTGGGGGTCATCTGGATTAGCCTATATCGTTTGAACAAGTGCTTTTGTTACATTTTTTACAGCAACAAATCAAAATGATTTGAATTTAATTAACACTAATTTCTGCGCTTCTGTTGAATACGTCCTTTTGATACAAAACGCTAGCCTCTTGTTGGCATCCACTCATCATGAAACAGAAAGATGTTTTCGCATTGACAAATGTTGCGTCAGTGAAGGATGGACCCGTTGTTTACTAGAAATCCTCTACATAGAGATGAGCGGAAGTTCCTCCTCTTCTTCTTCTTGGCGTAACGTCCTCACTGGGACAAAGCCTGCTTCTCAGCTTAGTGTTCTATGAGCACTTCCACAGTTATTAACTGAGAGCTTCCTCTGCCAATGACCATTTTGCATGTGTATATCGTGTGGCAGGCACGAAGATACTCTATGCCCAAGGAAGTCAAGGAAATTTCCTTTACGAAAAGATCCTGGACCGACCGGGAATCGAACCCGTCACCCTCAGCATGGAAGTTGCATACGTCGATTCGGCAACGCTGTTTGTTTTGTTTACAACAGCTTCCAACACTTACCACAAAGCTAGATGTTCAAACTTTTTGCGTGACTTCGTTGTGGTGCAAGTTGTTTTGTTTACATATTCTAATTATGGTAGAATTTTTTTTTCAATTTTTTGTTGAAATAGCGGAGCAATCGAAGAAATCTGAAATTCAATGCAAAAGTGTTACGCTTATCATATCGGCAGAAGTGAAGCAAGAAGCAGCAATGGAAGTTTTTTCGACAAGTTCAGCAACAAAAGTGTCGTCATAAGCATGAGCTTTTGAAAGCAGAATTAATAAATTTTTATCTTTTTACTAAACATAGGGGGATTAGGGGCATAATGGACACCCGGGGCGAAATGGACACCCCTGTTTTTGCCGAAACCGTTGACTTTTATGTAAAACTTTTAATATATAAGTGTAAAGTAACAAATCATGGTTCTATTTTTCAAAAGTACCATTTATATTGCTCCAAAATAACCAAAATATCATTGAAATTGAAATATGTTTTTCATATGGTGAAATTCTTATAATTTCGAAGCAGCATCAAATAAGGTATTACGAGTGTTTAAGTGTGTTTACCATAAAAACAAGTGAATTGTTACGTTATCTACATGTTTACGAAGATTTATCATTGGATGAAGTATTTTATTTTTGATCAGAATTTACTTAAAATAGCAATTTAAATGTTGTAGTCGATTCGGGGCGAAATGAACACTGGCAATTACGAATGGATGTACGCACATTGCATACTGTTAGGCGTTTTAGATCGTTTGAAAATAACCAATCCGATTATTTTAGCCTAAAGTTTATTTAATTAACTAAGATGTTATCTAAACTCGTCTAAGATGGAGTATTATATCTGTGGTATTGGTCTCCGTAGGAAAATTACTTAACTGGTCGATGTTACCAAAGAATTAGCATAAAATATTCAGGGGTGTCCATTATGCCCCGATGGGTGTCCATTTCGCCCCGTACCTTTCCTGCCAGCCCTGAAAAACACACGGTTTACAATTCGTTATTTCTTCACAATAAAGACATTCTACCTGCTGTAAATGATTGAAAGACGTAGGAAACAAGTTAGAGTTGTAAGTCAACTGATAATATGTTAAGTTTTACTCTGTTATACAGGCCTAACGCACTCATTTGCTTAGGGTGTCCATTATGCCCCTAATACCCCTACATATGCCGCCAATTTCTCGATATTAAAAATAAATAATTTTTATTTATTTAGTTCCGATTGCAATACCATTCAAACGACGCCTTCCTACGAACGATAAGCATGTTCATTTGGCTCACACTTTGACAGTTCTCTCTGCACGATTGGCTCACAATGGCCGCCTCCGCAGATCTCTATAATGTAGGATTACTATTGTTTACGTACAGTAGCGACATCTGCGATTTGCAAGTAGGTACGCGAAACTGAGCTCATCTGTCAAGTAGTGGGGGGGTGACAAAAACTGTTTTTTGATTCGCGCCAAGCGCAGTGACAGATGACGGCTTCATATCACGGCATCAGGGTTGTAGCTGAGGGGTGGTAGCACATACACTGAAGTTTTTTTTTTTACGGCGGTAATGGTACCGCGTAAAAAAAACGCATAAAAACCGCATTATTTCAAAAAACCGCGTTGTTTCAAAAACCGTCGTAAAAAACCGCGTTGTTTCAAAAACCGTCGTAAAAAACCGCGTTATTTCCAAAAAAAAAACGTAAAAAAAGTAAAAAAAATTCAAGTTACGCTGGATGTAATCCTGACTATTTTGCGCGTAGGGTAATTCATGTATTTTGGACAGGCTAGTTCCCTAGCTTCCTTAGTAAGCAATTGATTATTTTGCAAAGTTATTGTCGTCGCGGTTGAAACCCGAAGTTTCCTCACACCCGACAATCGAATTTTCTGAAAATCTATAGGTGAAACCTAACGTCGGACGTAGTGCGCTGGACAGCGGACCTGGCCCTTTGTCCAGCGCACTGTGCCCGACGTACGTCCGACACACGGTTTAGGAGAAACATCAATTTTCGCGTGTCAAAAATTCCGATTTTCAACTGCACGAACAATACTAATACGCTTATAATGAGCCTCTGCACGAATCTGGTGTACTGCTCACTCCCACAGAAAATTTGAAAACAGCGCGCACAGTAAAAGTCAAATGTGACTTTTACTGTGCGCGCTGTTTTCAAATTTTCTGTGGGAGTGAGCAGGACAGGGCAAATTCGTACAGAGGCTCATATTATCCGTTGCAAGAAAATAGAGAGCGAAAATGGTACAAAATCGCTAATAGATCTCCGCTCGTACGTTTAATCGTTCTGGTGTCTTTTACAATAAGTGCGCGAATGGGCCAAAGAATACTGCGCCGAAAACACCAACACGATTTACCGTACTGGCGGAGGTATACAAGCACTTGCGCTCAAAAATTTTCGCGCAACACATAATATGATTGTACACTCTGAAAAGTTTTCACGTCCGATTTACATGAAAACATAGGTAGTTTTCGTCCATCCACTTTTTCATGTACAGGGTGTCGACTACCTGGAAAGTCAGGGAATGTCAGGGAATCTATTTTTGGACCTGGAAAATCAGGGAAAGTCAGGGAATTTTGTTGATGGTCAGGGAAATTTTTCCACGATAATCATAAAACGATGTATTCCAGTTATACCACATGTTATGGAATTTGAAAAACTTGCTAAATTGTTTCTTCAAACTGTAACGTCCATCATTCTGATTTACGATCAAATCAATGTATTAACTTCATCCTGATTTTTGTAGCATTCAGTTAACGTAATGCTATTCTGCATTTTAACATGAAGCCTTATTTCATAACAAAATTATAAGTCCGGTTAATAATCTAAAACTTAAAAGTACATGACACTATACTCAATGTGATGTTTGGCGAACTTTTGGTGATATTGTTTTGAGATGCCTCACTCCTGCATCTTGATGGGTTGCTAATGAATTTTTTGGTGGGTAATGTCTTGCGATGTCCAGAAGTTTGTTGTTCAGACCACTAGTAATTTTTATTATTTTCTGGAGATATCTTAGTTGAAACTTGAGTAATAATCCCTGGAAAATTTTCCCGAAATGATTGCGTAGTACTTCGTCTGATTCATTCTAGATATAAGCTCCCAGTGAAGCTTAGTCTGCCTCTTCAACTTAGTGTTCTTAGAGCGTTCATGATTAACAAAAATTGTAATCATGATTAATCATTGATGATTATTTTTTTTATTTCGGTGATTATTGATTATAATTAATGATTAATTTGCTTTTAAGGATGATTAAAGATTATGATTTATGATTAAATTTGGTTTTATCTGTGATTATTGATTATGATTAATGATTAAAAATGGCTCATTGATAAAAAATCATGATTAATCATAATTAATCAATCACAAAAAACTGGATGTGATTAAAATATATTTGCTGTTTAAAATATTTTTGAAGTTTCAAAAATAAAAAGTAACTCTGTCTGGGAGATTTTTGAAAGAAGAATCATAAATTATAATATTTAGAGCAGCATTAAACCAACTTTAATTGAATAATATATTTTATATGATAAATCATTTTAGGGTATGAATGATTAATGATTGATTAACTTTTTTCTTATGATTATGATTATTGATTAATGATTAAATTGCGAAATCAGTGTGATTAAGATTGATGATTAATTAGAGAAATTTTTGTGATATGATTAATGATTTTTGATTAATCTAAATCAATAATCATGATTAAATTTATGATTAATCATTAACGCTCTGCTTTAAGCACTTCTAAAGGCAATTAAAATTTTATGCACTAGAGAACTGGATTCCCAAGTTACTTCACACCTTTTTAATACATTTTTAACTCATGGTGATATCTTGACCCCAAAAAATCTAAAATATTTTACCCAGATCCTTGAACTAGTCTTCTTTTGCAAAACTCAAATACAATTTCCAATGAATTTTCTAAAATTATTTAGCAAACTTTCCTTGACAAATCCTTACCAGACTTTTCGCATGCCTTTCACAAGTTTTGTATCCAAACGCCATCCTCTCCTGGTCTCCTGGCATAGTCCTCACATGATTTAAATGATTATTTTTTTTCAGATTACTCGTGACATGACTTGGTGACATCGTGAAACAGCATTCTTTAGAGTTTTTTTTTTCCAAGATTCAAAAAAGTTTTCTACTGTGTTCTCGAACAGACCACTATTTAAATTATTGTAAATTTAAAAATTTGGGTGAACTTTAGAAGTGTTTCTTGGTACGGCAAAATATCTGTGTTGATAACTCACGAATACATCCGATATTATCAATGATGCGTACCAGATAGTATTATATGCAGGTTTAATTCTTTGATAAAAATACCTATGTGGGTTAAATTCTGAAAACAAAACTGTCCGGCCAAAGCCTGGTCTTCATACACATTTCAAAAATTTTGTATGAACAAAAGTCTACGTGGGGAAGGGAATCGGGGTGGGGAAGAATATCGAAACATCTACTAGACATCCTGTAATCTTATTTAAGGATTCAACCGATTTCAATGAATGCTTAGCAAGCAAACCCGTACGAATTTTCGAAAGCGCTTGATGGAGCTATTAAAAGTATTTTGTAACATAATTTATACAACATAATTTCTTGCTGAAGGATTTTGTAGAGTGCTCAACGGATTTTATTTTGAGATTTTTTCATTATGAATATGCGAAATTTGCGACAAAATTGCAGCCACAAATTCTGAACATCTAAAGTAGTTCTAACTTATAAAACAAAATTGGGATGTCACCCTAATAGTGTTCTAGGAGTAATGTCTTTCAAATATCCTAGTTGCAATGTCGGCGTTATTAAAAAAAATGTAAGTTGGTCTTCTTAAAGAATTTTTATCTAAATTAGGGAATTTTTTGTGGACTTGTCGAAAGTTATTTTCAGCACAGCGTATCAGGTAGAATAATTCTGAAGAAATACTGTAAATATGCCCCAAATGTATTGGAAAAAATCTGGTGCATTTCACTTGGTTTTTTTTTCTATTTTTCCACTCCTAGAAAAAAAGCAGGAAAATTCAGAAAACTGAATTTCATCTCATGAGCAGATATCGTTAAGGTTAGATTTACATGACCTGGAATTTTTAGTGAAAGTGACTGGAAAGTCAGGGAAAGTCAGGGAATTTGATTTTCAAAATTGAGTCGACACCCTGTGTAAGTTTTACCGGAATGACACGTAACCCAAAGAAAAATTGAATCCGAGAGTTCACATGAAAAGTCAGGTAAATCAGACATGATTTTCCGGTAATATTGACGTGATATTGTCAATAACTTCCACATGAAAACTAGGTAAATTTTACCTGAAATGTTATTCCATTTTAAATTTCTTTCGTGTCATTTTTACGTGACTTTTTAGTCAAAATAACTCACTGCAGATCCGGAAAAAAGGTCAAACTAAAATCGTCTATTTATTTTAATCAATAATCCACAAATCACATGATGCAAGCTTCCGGAACACAAGCTGTCACGGCGGGGGGTCACAACTGAATCTGTTGATAGGGGCTTCGATGGATAGCCGACCTGGACCGGGCCGTAATGATCTACAGTAGCGAACGCTTCATCTTCTGAAGAAACCGGTTAGTCATCATCTGGCGCTTCGGACGGATGCACTTCTTGTTGATCACTATTATTTGCTGGGTCGATAATGTGGAACCTGGAACGTTGAATCGTTAGCTGCGCTTCGATTGGTAAGAAGTGGAAAAAATTACCAATGACCGAATAGTACATTGCTGAAAAAAAAACAATAAAAATCAGTTAACTATCGTAAAAAGGATAAGTTACTTAGGGGCCGTCCATATACCACGTGGACAGCTTGGAGGGGGGAGGGGGTTAGCGAAAAGTCCACGCTTGTCCACGGAGAGGGGGGTGGGGGTTCGTCAAATGTCCACGTGGACAACATTGACATATAAATTAGGAAACAAGAATCTACAAACGAAACTAATTATGTCGCATTATTGATGAGATTCTCTTCAACAGTTCTTTCATACATTTTATTTTATTATACATTGTATTTTAGTTGTAAGTTACTTCTTCAAGGACAAAATCATGGTATTGATGCACAGACTAATTCTGGAACTCGATTTGAATAGGTCGTATGTGCTTTTGTCGATATAATATTCGATTAGTTGGATTCGCTTCTTATAGCGGAAATTGTTGAAATTTTACAAAATCAATACAGGTAATCTTCGATATAACGTACCCTCGATATAGCGTACCCTCGATATAGCGAATTCGATATAACGTACATTTTGCTTCGATATAACGTACAACATAGAACATTTAAATTTTTCCCGTGAAAAACCCTCAGATAAGCTACGAAATCACTCAAATCAGTGTATTCTTGCAGTTTTAGCTTTGTTAGGGGCCGTCCATATACCACGTGGACAGCTTGGAGGGGGGAGGGGGTTAGCGAAAAGTCCACGCTTGTCCACGGAGAGGGGGGTGGGGTTCGTCAAATGTCCACGTGGACAACATTGACATATAAATTAGGAAACAAGAATCTACAAACGAAACTAATTATGTCGCATTATTGATGAGATTCTCTTCAACAGTTCTTTCATACATTTTATTTTATTATACATTGTATTTTAGTTGTAAGTTACTTCTTCAAGGACAAAATCATGGTATTGATGCACAGACTAATTCTGGAACTCGATTTGAATAGGTCGTATGTGCTTTTGTCGATATAATATTCGATTAGTTGGATTCGCTTCTTATAGCGGAAATTGTTGAAATTTTACAAAATCAATACAGGTAATCTTCGATATAACGTACCCTCGATATAGCGTACCCTCGATATAGCGAATTCGATATAACGTACATTTTGCTTCGATATAACGTACAACATAGAACATTTAAATTTTTCCCGTGAAAAACCCTCAGATAAGCTACGAAATCACTCAAATCAGTGTATTCTTGCAGTTTTAGCTTTGTTAACAAAAATTAGCTCAAATTGAGGAAATTTTTTGTGTACGTTATATCGAAGCAAAATGTACGTTATATCGAAACACAAAAAACGAAATTACTTTTTCATGAAAACTCATGTTTTTCAATAATGTTTTTGTGTATTTCACCGAAATCATTATCTGGGTTTAATTTCACGTCGAATTCATCATAACTAACATAAAAAATATTAAAATTTTCTCTGCTTCGATATAACGTACACTTCGATATAACGTACAAAGAGAAAACTTTTTTGTACGTTATATCGAAGAGTACCTGTACATACAACCGATTCCTTACAAAATAGGCTTTCCGTTTTATCATTAACAGCCACCGAAATATCATCCATATTTCTACTATCGATGAAAGCACATACGACCTTTTCAAATCGAGTTCCAGAATTTGTTTTAAATTATCAGAATTTTTATTTACTTAGTTTTCTTCATCGAGAAATATTGTGGAGATTTAAAATGGAGTGTACACCATGCAAATGTTGATGTTTCAGTCAGAAAATTTTCATTGAAGTTCTTTATGGATTTTTCGATGTTTCATATAAAATTTTTAAACTACTTCAAAGTTTCAAAATACATGTAGGAATTTGCAGGCTAACCTCAAAAACTTTTTTTTGTAGGTTCCTTTAAAATTTAAGATGTTTCTAATGGATATTAAAGTCTTAACCTCAGCAATACAATTTAGTTGCTGTAATTCTTGTTTTTTGTAAGAATCTAAGAAATATAATCTTATCTCAACAAAAATCTAGGATTTAAAATTAACTTATCTCAACGAAGCAATCAGACAATCATAGATTGAACAAACATTCTAAAAACATCGTCTTCAACCAGAGGCTGTACAGACTAAACATTGAACAATTGCTAACCTTAGACGATGGGCATTACAAAAAAAAAAACACCCAGTGAAGAATTTTCCGTTTGACGAAAATTTTCACCAAATGGAGCAAGAATCGAACCTACACTCTCACAAACATGAAGCTGAATTAAAAACAATGTTGAAAACTTGTAGGTATCTATTTTGTGCTACCTACTTGTTTGTATTCTATGTGAAGCTATAGAATATTTGTATTTTATAAAGTTTTCAATGTTTAAGACATTGTTTACGAAGAAAAAAAAAAACAATATTTAAAAACAAAACTTTTCAAAATCACTTTTTCCATTTATTTTGGAAATATGAAAAAAAAAACCTTTTTTTTCGGATGTCCACGTGGATATTGGGGGAGGGGGGTAGGGGTCAATGAAAAGTCCACGCTTGTCCACGGGGAGGGGGGAGGGGGTCAAAAACCATGAATTTTCTGTCCATGTGGTATATGGACGGCCCCTTAACAAAAATTAGCTCAAATTGAGGAAATTTTTTGTGTACGTTATATCGAAGCAAAATGTACGTTATATCGAAACACAAAAAACGAAATTACTTTTTCATGAAAACTCATGTTTTTCAATAATGTTTTTGTGTATTTCACCGAAATCATTATCTGGGTTTAATTTCACGTCGAATTCATCATAACTAACATAAAAAATATTAAAATTTTCTCTGCTTCGATATAACGTACACTTCGATATAACGTACAAAGAGAAAACTTTTTTGTACGTTATATCGAAGAGTACCTGTACATACAACCGATTCCTTACAAAATAGGCTTTCCGTTTTATCATTAACAGCCACCGAAATATCATCCATATTTCTACTATCGATGAAAGCACATACGACCTTTTCAAATCGAGTTCCAGAATTTGTTTTAAATTATCAGAATTTTTATTTACTTAGTTTTCTTCATCGAGAAATATTGTGGAGATTTAAAATGGAGTGTACACCATGCAAATGTTGATGTTTCAGTCAGAAAATTTTCATTGAAGTTCTTTATGGATTTTTCGATGTTTCATATAAAATTTTTAAACTACTTCAAAGTTTCAAAATACATGTAGGAATTTGCAGGCTAACCTCAAAAACTTTTTTTTGTAGGTTCCTTTAAAATTTAAGATGTTTCTAATGGATATTAAAGTCTTAACCTCAGCAATACAATTTAGTTGCTGTAATTCTTGTTTTTTGTAAGAATCTAAGAAATATAATCTTATCTCAACAAAAATCTAGGATTTAAAATTAACTTATCTCAACGAAGCAATCAGACAATCATAGATTGAACAAACATTCTAAAAACATCGTCTTCAACCAGAGGCTGTACAGACTAAACATTGAACAATTGCTAACCTTAGACGATGGGCATTACAAAAAAAAAAAACACCCAGTGAAGAATTTTCCGTTTGACGAAAATTTTCACCAAATGGAGCAAGAATCGAACCTACACTCTCACAAACATGAAGCTGAATTAAAAACAATGTTGAAAACTTGTAGGTATCTATTTTGTGCTACCTACTTGTTTGTATTCTATGTGAAGCTATAGAATATTTGTATTTTATAAAGTTTTCAATGTTTAAGACATTGTTTACGAAGAAAAAAAAAACAATATTTAAAAACAAAACTTTTCAAAATCACTTTTTCCATTTATTTTGGAAATATGAAAAAAAAAAACCTTTTTTTTTTCGGATGTCCACGTGGATATTGGGGGAGGGGGGTAGGGGTCAATGAAAAGTCCACGCTTGTCCACGGGGAGGGGGGAGGGGGTCAAAAACCATGAATTTTCTGTCCATGTGGTATATGGACGGCCCCTTAAAGGATAAGATCGATAGGATGAATACTTACGTTCCTATTCTTCAGGTTTCAATAGGCGGAAACAACTCAGCGTTTCTTGGCACCAAGTTCTCGTTTTCGAAGAGCTCCAAAATTTGCTTAAGTTGATCTTCAGTCACCGTAAAATTCCAATGCCGCGTTCTGAAATATTTGAAAACAGAAAGATTCTGATGGTGAATTAATACGATGTTAAATTAAGTCAAATCTTTAACTGTAAACAATTACCTTCTAAAAATGCAGCAAACTTTGAGCAAACTACACGAAAACTTTAGATCAGTTAGCAGATCGTCGATTAATTTGTTTGTAGACGCCATATTGGTTTATTTCTGCATACATGAAATCCACGTTCGCGGAAATGTCAAACTCACAAACACACTAACACAAAGGCACCGAAGCCATCCACGTTTAAATGTGATCAATGTTACTAAACTTTCGAGTAAACATGAAGTGGGAAGCAGATAAAAGTTACATGAATCACGTAACTTATGTGATTTTGAGAAGGTCGGTTACATGAAATTTCACGTGGATCGGACGTGAAGAATTTTTAGAGTGTACTATGCGCTCCTGGTGACAAAAACCTTTACGGAAGCATTTTAAGCTGAGAAAATCACAATTTCCAATCGTCTGTTAGAAATATTCCAATGATTACTTTACTTGGCGATTGTTGGCGATGCAAAATTTCACCTCAACATGATTTTGTGCGTGAATGGGATTCAGTCACACTGCATGTGAGGTGATGCGATCACGTACGTGTTTGAACCACCAGCCCAAAACATAATGTCAACACAGATAGGAAAAAGAAAAAAATAACAAAGTGGATAAAAAGAAAACCGTCTTCGCGAGTCTCGTCTCAGTCCGTCCTAAAAAAACCGCGTTATTTCAAGACCCGTCGTAAAAAAACCGCGTTATTTCAAAAACCGTCGTAAAAAAATCCGCGTTTTTTCAAAAACACGCGTAAAATAGTCAGCACCACATCTAACGCGACTTGACTTTTTTTACGACGTTTTTTGAAATAACGCGGTTTTTTTTACGACGGGTCTTGAAATAAAGCGGTTTTTTTTACGGCGGGTCTTGAAATAACGCGGTTTTTTTTACGCGGGACCATTACCGTCGTAAAAAAAAACTTAAGTGTATCTCCATGTTTAGCCATGAATACTGCTGAATCATGGAAATAGTATAAACTAACAAACATTTTCTTGCAAATAATCAAATTTCTCCGCTTAACAGGCAACTATTTTGATAACTATTACAGTTTTTGTGAAAATCGATGAAATATCGCCAGACCCACAGAATACGCCTCCAAGTATGCAATCGCACAGCATCCCCATGTAGTTCGTCAGATGACCAAAACGTTTTTTTACGACGGGTTTTGAAATAACGCGGTTTTTTACGACGTTTTTTAAAATAACTCGTTTTTTTTACGAGGTACCGCGTAAAAAAAAACTTCAGTGTACCATAAATAATTCGGAATTCTATCGGCAAGTTAATGTCTGTCCACAATCGCAATCTTATCACGACCAATAGTTTCCCGGTCGCATCGTGTACTCAGTACACGCACCATCAATAAAGTTCGCTGGTAGTACACAGCGTGTGCGTGGTGTCGCTGAGAGTGGCCGAAGACGAGGGTTAACTGTTTATATGATGAAACAAAGTGCATTTTGTCTCAACTTAGTCCATTTCAATAAATGATTATTTTTATTGCTTTCTAGAATCAACACAAATAATAAGCAAACCCAAAATGGATGATGATCAACAGTTCTGTCTTCGATGGAACAATCACCAGAGCACACTCATCTCTGTGTTCGACACACTTTTGGAGAATGGAACATTAGTTGATTGCACATTGGCAGCTGAAGGAAAGTTTCTGAAAGCACACAAGGTCGTTCTCTCGGCATGTAGTCCATATTTCGCGGTAAGCTTAATCCATACATATTCATAGTTTCGGTGAATTGCATGTATGTTCTCTATTATAGGCACTACTCTCACAACAATACGACAAACACCCAATCTTCATACTCAAAGATGTGAAATTTCAAGAACTACGCGCCATGATGGACTACATGTATCGTGGCGAAGTAAACATCTCACAGGATCAGCTTGCAGCTCTTTTGAAAGCGGCTGAGTCCTTGCAGATCAAAGGCCTGTCGGATAACCGAAGTTCATCTACTGCACCACCACAACAAAAGCAGGCACAAAGTGAAGCTTCGGCATCAAAATCGCTCCTGGCACCAGTGTTACCTGCCAGCAAGGTAAAACAAATTATGAAATTGTGTTGTAAACGTACGTTTTGAAACATTTTTTTTTTGTAATTTTTAGGTTTCAGGCTTAACGATTGAAAATAAAAGGCCTTTGAAACCGGATATACGTGAAACAGATGTATCTGGATCTCGAGAAGGCTCTGTCAGCCCTACATTACGCAAACGTAAAAAAATTCGCAGAAGGAGCGTCGACAACAATAATCAAATAGGTATGTGCTCTCCAGTTGTTAGGGTATAGGGTATGTGTTCCATCAGTAATCTCACGCTCCCATATTCATCCTATCCGAAAACAAGCGATTACGGCACCGGTTGATTCCGTTCTTTTTGTTTTCATGGGTGCTCACTTCTAACAAAAAATACAAAAATAAGAAACAAAACAAACAACGCTTCAATCCTTTGTTTTTCGTAGGATGAAAATGGGAGCCACATGCTTAATAAGGGAACGAATACCCTACATACCGCTCGAAAAACCGACTTTCGCATATACCTACCAATCTATTCAGCTCGACGAACTGAGCATGTGTGTGTGTGTGTGTGTGTGTGTGTGTGTGTGTGTGTGTGTGTGTGTGTGTGTGTGTGTGTGTGTGTGTGTGTGTGTGTGTGTGTGTGTGTGTGTGTGTGTGTGTGTGTGTGTGTGTGTGTGTGTGTGTGTGTGTGTGTGTTTTCCTCCCTACCACAACACTCAGCAGAGAAAACCGATTGGAAAAACTCTGCTACTTGCCTCGATCCCCCTGGTACCACTGACGCGACTGCTTCAGGGGGGGCAATGCGCTCATGCGCTCTCCTTCTTCTGTGTTCATGCACATTTCTTCGCTTCTAAATTTGTTATTCTAATCAATGTCTTTTTTAATTTAGTGTTCGTACCTAACCTATCGCCATTCAGCGACACAGTTGGTACTACAAACATTCACCAAATTTGTTATTCTAGATGCTGCTAGTTTGCTCCGAACAGTGCTCTTTCGGTGCCACTCGTGTGCCATTAAGCACTCCACTTTTTCGTCCAGCTTTTCGCACACGACTCGGATAGTCCCCGACGGTGGATCTACCCTATCCGACGAAGAGTTCCCCGACACTGAAACTTCTTCCGTTACCGATACTTCCCAGGCTGGTGCCAAGGTCGGTCCTGCGATTCCGGTTGGAGACTGGCTTCCGGTTCACAGGCGCCCCGACGACCAAGCTCCGGTGCTTTTTCGCGGATTACTCGGTCTAGTCCCCGGCGGTGGACGGACCTAGCCTACTCCGACAGAGAAAGACCCCGACGGTGGAAGTTCTCTCGACACCGATGTTTTCATTCCGACCAGTATGGTGCCAAAGTCGGCCCGGCGATTCCGGTTGGTGGAAGACTTCCGGTTCACCGGCGCTCTGACGACCAAAACCGGTGCCACGTTACGGACGACTCAGTCATGTCCCCGGCGATGGATCATGCCTACCCGGATCGCGGTCCTGCGCTCTCTGGTCTTCGCGCACTTCCTTTGCAGCGCGCACAGCATCCCCGTTACTGCTCTGTCGACAGCGTTCCACGTGTCTTCGTGGCGACACATCTCCTCGGCAATGTTGTCGACCGTCAGGCCGCGCATATCCCTGCGCATCTCCGAGAACCTAGGGCATTCGAAGACGACGTGTGCCGGTGTTTCCTCCACGTTCACACACTCCTGACACAGAGGGGAAGACGCGTGACCGAATCGAAACAGGTACTTCCGGAAACAGCCATGCCCGGACAGAAACTGCGTCAGATGGAAGTTCACCTCCCCATGCTTCCTGTTCACCCACGCCGACACATTTGGGATAAGTCGATGGGTCCACCTTCCGTTCGCCGCATTGTCCCACTCTTGTTGCCACTTCACCAGCGAGTCCATTCTAGCAGCTGCTCTCGCATTCCTTGCGTTACTCCGCCGATAGCACTCGACGTCTTCCTCTAGGGTGATACAGATGGGCATCATCCCAGCGATAACGCATACAGCCTCCGACGAGATTGTTCTGTAGGCACTCGCGACTCTCATAGCCATGAGCCGGAACACACTGCCCAGCTTTCCACGGTTTCTCTTCGTTTTTAGCGCCGGAGCCCAGGCTGGCACTCCATACCTAAGTATTGAGGTTGCAACATTTGCCAAGAGGCGCCTCCTACTGCTTCTTGGACCGCCCGCGTTTGGCATAATCCTCGCTACTGTGTTAACCGCTTTCGCCGCCTTTTCGCAGGCGTAGTCAACGTGCGCGTTAAAGTTTAAGGGGTCGTCGACCATCACGCCCAGGTGCTTCAAAGCGCGCTGCGATGAAATTATCTCCTCTCCGATCGTGATCTCCAACCTTTGCACTGCTTTGCGGTTATTGACTACGAGCACTTCTGTCTTGTGATGGGCTATCTGCAGCTTCACTCCATTCATCCATCTTTCGACTGTGTCGATTGCCTCCGATACCAGCACTTAAACTTCATCGATTGATTCGCCAGATACCGCTAAGACAACGTCGTCTGCGAACCCCACGATAATGACTCCTGCCGGAAGCTTCAGTGTTAACACACCGTTGTACATTGCGTTCCAGAGCGTTGGGCCAAGTATTGACCCCTGTGGAACACCTGCTGTCACTCTAAACGACCTCTGCCCTACGTTGGTTTCGTACACAAGGACTCTATTCTGGAAGTAGTTCTTTAGAATCCTACACAGATAGTCGGGGACCCGCATATTATGCAGGGCTACGGCGATAGCTTCCCAACTGGCGCTGTTAAACGCGTTTTTAACGTCTATCGTTACCACGGCGCAGTAGCGTGTGGTGTGTGTGTGTGTGTGTGTGTGTGTGTGTGTGTGTGTGTGTGTGTGTGTGTGTGTGTGTGTGTGTGTGTGTGTGTGTGTGTGTGTGTGTGTGTGTGTGTGTGTGTGTGTTTTCCATCCTTCCTCCCTCAGCAGAGAAAACCGATTGGAAAAACTCTGCTACTTCTCTCGATCCCCCTGGTACCACTGATGCGACTGCTTCAGGGGGGGGGGGGGGGGCATTCGCTCTTCTTCTGTGCTCATGCACATTTTGTCGCTTCTAAATTTGTTATTCTAATCTTTTTAGTGTTCGTACCTAACCTATCGCCATTCAGCGACACAGTTGGTACAAACATACACCAAATTTGTTATTCTAATGCCGCCCGTGTGCCATTTAGCACTCCGGCTTTTCGCGCACGACTCGGATAGTCCCCGACGGTGGATCTACCCTATCCGACGAAGAGTTCCCCGACATTGAAACTTCTTCCGTTACCGATACTTCCCAGGCTGGTGCCAAGGTCGGTTCTGAGATTCCGGTTGGAGACTGGCTTCCGGTTCACAGGCGCCCTGACGACCAAGCACCGGTGCTTTTTCGCGGTCTACTCGGTCAATTCCCTGGCGGTATACGGACCTAGCCTACTCCGACAGAGAAAGACCCCGACGGTGGAAGCTCTCTCGACACCGATGTTTTTATGCCGACCAGTAAGCAGTGTTGGTAAACTCACACTCAAAGCACACTCATGAACCGCTCCTGCGTGAGCAAACTCGCACGCGATTCTGAACCGTTTTCTCACGCGCGAGAATTTCATGCAAAATCTCGCACTCACAAGTCACGACGAAATCTCATTCGCTTGTAAAACGAAACCAAATACATTTGAACGGCAATCAATGTTGTTGTACGCTAGATTTGCTTTTGTTTTAAAAAAAGACAATTACACCGTCTTCGACCTTGCGGCCTCTACAGACTGAACATTACAAACATTTGACAACGGACAACACATATTACACACCCAGTGGCCCAGTGGAGAATTTTCCGTTTGACGAAAAGTTTTCCCCGACTGGAGCGGGAATCGAACCCACACTCCGAGGCTTACGAGACACCTAAACGACTGACGCCGCTAACCGCTCGGCCACGAAGCCCTTCGATGTAAACATTTACAACACCAAGAAATAAAGGAATGAGTGAAATCATGAGTCAACTCATGCATGATTTTTTCGGCGGTGAGTTTGGCGAGTCGAGAATCGCGCGTGAAACAACTCAACCATGAGATTTGAGAATTTGAGTTTTTACCAACACTGCCAGTAAGGTGCCGAAGTCGGCCCGGCGATTCCGGTTGGTGGTAGACTTCCGGTTCACCGGCGCCCCGACGACCTATATCCGGTACTACGCAACGGACGACTCGGTCAAGTCCCCGGCGGTGGATCACTCCGATCGCGAACCAATACTCTTTGATCTTCGCGCCATCTCCGATGGAGAGCTGACATGACCGCATTCCATACGGTTTCGTCCTGACACATTCTATCTACTACGCTGTCGGGACTGAGATTTCCAGCAGCGCTCGCTAGCATGTCGCCACGTACTTCTTCAAATCGCGGACAGTCGAATATCACGTGCTCCGGTGTCTCCTCGTTGTTTGGGCATGTCGGACAGAATGGGGACTCTGCATGGTCGAATCGATACAAATACTGTCTGAAACATCCATGATCTGACAAGAACTGTGATAGGTAGAAGTTCACATCGCCGTGTTTTCTGGACATCCATACCAACACATCTGGGATAAGCCGGTAGGTCCATCTACCCTTCTCCGCGTTATTCCACTCTTGTTGCCACTTAGCCAACGAGTCCGCTTTGATTGTCTTACTCAAGTTTGCAGTGTCTCTTCTCCGGTAACAGTCTACATCACCAGAGTGCGAGGCCGCCATGTTTAAGAATCCAACATCTTGTATGTAAACATTTGTGTATCCACAAAGGATTCCATTGTGGATACACGATAGATGTTGGCTCCTGTCAGATGCATTAGGTGGGATTAGGGTTGCCACATGTTACTTAACAGCGGAATGAGATGAAACTTCCTCAAACCAACAACATAACTAAACCCATAACTTTCATTTTAGAAGATTGTATTGTAGCATCAAATCTAAACTTTCCTTACAATTTAGAACCAATTCGGTTCGTTGGCTTTTTGTAGGCCATGCAGTTTCTTAAAACTAAAGCGCTTTTCTTAACATTCGATTGTTCTGATGAAGGACGTGATGGCTGCGGACGACGAAGCTGCTCTTTACGATCGAAACGTACTTTTAATGCGTTGACCTGCTGTATTAGGCTCTCCAATTGCTGAATGCAGCTATCTTCCTCCAGTTGTGAGCCTCCCGGACGATCTTGACCTACATCTGGTACTAGGCTTTCCTGATAGCTCTCCAACGCATGAACCCGCCCAAATCTCGTGGGCTGTTGTGCCTGTCGCTGGATTGTGCTGGGTGTCGCGTAATTCGGTTCCAGTAGTGCATTTTGTGGCAAGGGTAATCTGCGCTGACGATTCAGCAACATTCTAGTCTCGTCAAACCCGTTACAGACCTCCACCATTTCTTGTAAGGACCTTGGACGGGCGGCTGCCACAATCGAAGCATACTCCGTGTTCATATTCTTCTTTACTATGAAGTATCTTTCCTCCTCGGACATTGGAGGCGTTACAAACCGAAATAGTGCCGATATGTCTCGGTAGAATTTTGCAAAGGACTCAGCAGCACCTTGAAAGCGAAAACACGCCTCTACTCGTAACATCTGTGCATAGCTGCTGGGTAAGAATTCCTGTCTGATCCGATCTTTGAAGTCATTCCACGTAAGTAAAGCTCCTTCGTTGAAGGCCCGACCGTACCAATCGAGAGCATCGTCTTGTAGCAAATGCTTTATGGATCTCAACAGTACGTCGTCAGATACGCCTTCCGATTGTGCGAAACATTCTACCCGGTCCAAGAACGTGTTAAGCGTAGTCGTGTCCTTTTCGCCTCTGAATCTGAATGGCCAGTTATGTATTGCTTTTGGATTCCTGGCGCCTTCCGTTCGTGTCCGCTCCTGCCGTAACAGGATGTTTAGTAGTTCATCTCTAAGGCGGTTGTATTCCCTGGATTGTTCAATGTCCTGCAAAGGTTCGGTTGTGTGATAGGATGGAGGCGGCATCTCTTCATTGTTGTGCGTATTTCGTAGATCTTGAGGATCACACCAGGCTCTCGCGTCCCTATGGGCGCCACTTCCGAGGTTGACTACAGTTCCACGCCCTCTTCCTCTGGTTTTTGATGTTGAAGACGACGCGATGGGCAACCCGACGAGTCCAGGCGGCGTGCCTTGTGGTTGGTCTTCTTTGTTTCGTGTCACTGGTGTCTCAGCTAAAGCTGTATCTCCTAGGAAATCTATCAAACTTCGGCGAACCGAGCTGGCAATAGCTGCTCCATTCTCTGCATCGCTACGCTTCGGAGTTTGTTGTAGTGTTGTCTCTGTGGTGATGGATGCTTGCCGGTTTGAAGGATTTGGATATGTTCTGCGCACTGCGCCTGTGTTCACTTCCACTGTGGTCACTGTCGGTGGCACTGTTGTAGCACTGTTGTTATTCACTTCACTCGCGGAGCTGACAGACGTAGGATCTAGCGCGTTCAGAACATCTGATAGAGTGGAACCAATTAACACTTTGAGCACTCGTTTCGTTTCTTGTAGATGTTGCGGTGGAGACTCAATTCGTGCTAGTCGGTTCAAATAATGTTGTAATCGAGAGACAGAGTGTTTGAGAAAGCCCACGTCTTTCTTTTTCTTTGCAGTTTCCAAAGCTGGGAGAAGAAGTTTGATTCGCGACTGACAAATTTCAATATTCGTAACGTCATCCATTACATGTGTCGAAGCTGGATATGTACGTCCCAAAGTCGTGTCTTCAGCCATAACTTCCCGTAACCGAATGCATTTGTTACGGCGGGTAGTTAGACCTAGACCCGTGATATGTCTCAAAGCCAACTCGAAATTGAGTTCCTCTTCACTTAAATGCACCGGATCAAAATCCATCATTAAAGTCTTCTAAATGAGCCAAATAATACGCAAACAAGAACTAATATAACTTTAGCCACAAACGGTTTACAAATTACAAATGGGTTTTTTAGTTGGGCGCCAATGTTACTTAACAGCGGAATGAGATGAAACTTCCTCAAACCAACAACATAACTAAACCCATAACTTTCATTTTAGAAGATTGTATTGTAGCATCAAATCTAAACTTTCCTTACAATTTAGAACCAATTCGGTTCGTTGGCTTTTTGTAGGCCATGCAGTTTCTTAAAACTAAAGCGCTTTTCTTAACATTAATTTACTCACGGGCCCGTGAACTACGTGACAACCTTCCCGCTCGCTCCACGTGCTGCGGAAGATGCTCTCCTCGTGCTGCTTGCCCCTGCGGCTCCGTGTCCGCCTTAGTTGCGGGTGCGCCACTATCTGGTAGTGCTCCGAGTGGACCACTCCGATCCCTTCGTCTCTCCGCCTCCTTGTTCGTGCGCGACTCTATGTCTTCGGATCAGACCTTGTCCTTTCCACTCCCGAAGCGCCCGGTACCTCGACTCTCGACCCTAGCTGTTCGCGTACGATGGATCTTCTTGGGCCGGTGCATCCGCACCGCTGGCGTGTGGTTCGTGCCGGGGTTCTTCCTCGAGTCTTCACTCCGTCGTTTCTCTTCACTCTGGCTCCTAATCGCAAAAGAAATAGGACATCCAAACGAAAGCCCCTTTGTGGAGCTTTCGTTGATCTGGAGTTGACTTCCCGCGGCACGTGTCTGGACACGTGGCAACCTGGCTGGTTCTTTCGTCCTCTATTTCTGTCGTATGGCCAATTGACGACCCCCTCACCGTAGCTGATTCGTCCGAGTCTTCCACGGCGTGTTGGCGTTTGGGGATCTGAATCCAGCACTTCTCAATGTGGATAATTGGTCGACACTTCCTGTCCCAACTCTTAGGGCGCCGTAAATCGTGTCGGTTGACCAGCCACGTTTTCTGATTCCCAAAGATCACGATGGCGGTTTTCGGGACCGTATGACCGTGCGATTCGTTGCAGTCGAGCGAAGAGAATGAGGTCGTATTCAAGTTACGAGCCCTTGGTTTAGCAAGCGAGGTGTAGTTGTGTAATCCTGAAGCTTTGCAGGCAGTGGCGCCGTCGCGCAACAAAGGCCTTTCAGTTGGGATCAGCTTACACGGAGCGAGCGGTGATTCTATTTTTCTATTGATTTTGTTTGTTGTGTCTTAATGCTAATAATTATTATATTCTGGGTCCTAACTGAATCTCTATTGCAACACACATACGTGCTCTACAACCTCTGCCAGGGTGATGTGTATGGGAACCATCCCGGCGATAATGCAGACTGCTTCCGACGATATCGTCCTGTACGCGTTCGCCACATGAATAGCCATGAGTCGGAACGTGCTCGAAAGTTTTGAACAACACAACAAGCAATTATGAGTGTTGGACGAACTCCTCGCTGCGCGGCAAGCTCGCGCTCGGTGCTGTTGAGGATTTGCGTTGTGATTTCTGAGTTTTATTTTCACTCCTCAGAAAATCGCCAAAATCGCTTCCTCATTTTCTCGCGAGGGACTTTCTGTCAAGCCGGGATACAGCATTAACAACTCTCGCTGCCTTCTCACAGGTATAGTCGACGTGGCAGCTGAAATTCAATCGGTCGTCCACCATCACGCCCAGGTGTTTTAACGCACGCTTTGACGGGATAACCTATCCGCTGACGTTAATTTCGGCCCGTTGAACTGCTCTACAGTTGCTGATTAGCACTACCTCTGTCTTATGGTGAGCCAACCCCAGCTTCACTTCGAAAGGACGACGTCATCCGCGAAACCGACGATCTCGACTCCTCCGGGTAGTTCCAGTCTTAACACTCCGTCATACATAATATTCCACAACGTTGGGCCGAGTATGGAGCCCTGTGGCACACCCGCCGTGACTCTAATCGATCTCTGACCCTGGTTTGTCGCGTAGACCAAGACTCGATTCTGGAAATAGCTTTTCAGAACCTTGCACAGATAGTCAGGGACCCTCGTGTTGTGTAGTGCTGTGGCAATGGCTTCCCAGCTGGCGCTATTGAATGCGTTCTTCACGTTTATAGCTACCACGGCGCAGTGTGTGTGTGTGTGTGTGTGTGTGTGTGTGTGTGTGTGTGTGTGTGTGTGTGTGTGTGTTTTTTTTCCTCCCAACCTCCCGAGCAGAGAAAACCGATTGGAAAAACTCTGCTACACCTTGTCGCCTCGATCCCCCTGGTACCACTGATGCGACTGCTTCAGGGGGGGCAATGCGCTCATGCGCTCTTCTTCTTCTGTGCTCATGCACATTTTGTCGCTTCTAAATTTGTTATTCTAATCTTTTTAGTGTTCGTACCTAACCTATCGCCATTCAGCGACACAGTTGGTACAAACATACACCAAATTTGTTATTCTAATGCCGTCCGTGTGCCATTCAGCACTCCGGCTTTTCGCGCACGACTCGGATAGTCCCCGACGGTGGATCTACCCTATCCGACGAAGAGTTCCCCGACACTGAAACTTCTTCCGTTACCGATACTTTCCAGGCTGGTGCCAAGGTCGGTTCTGAGATTTCGGTTGGAGACTGGCTTCCGGTTCACAGGCGCCCTGACGACCAAGCACCGGTGCTTTTTCGCGGTCTACTCGGTCTAGTCCCCGGCGGTGGACGGACCTAGCCTACTCCGACAGAGAAAGACCCCGACGGTGGAAGTTCTCTCGACACCGATGTTTTCAACCCGACCAGTAAGGTGCCGAAGTCGGCCCGGCGATTCCGGTTGGTGGTAGACTTCCGGTTCACCGGCGCCCCGACGACCTATAACCGGTACTACGCAACGAACGACTCGGTCAAGTCCCCGGCGGTGGATCAAGCCTGCTCCGATCGCGACCCAATACTCTTTGATCTTCGCGCCATCTCCGCTGGAGAGCTGACATGATCCGCGTGACCGCTCTGTTCACCGCATTCCATACGGTTTCGTCCTGACACATTCTCTCTACTACGTTGTTGGGACTCAGATTTCCAGCAGCGCTCGCTAGCATGTCACCACGTACTTATTCAAATCGCGGACAGTCGAATATCACGTGCTCCGGTGTCTCCTCGTTGTTTGGGCATGTCGGACAGAATGGGGACTCTGCATGGCCGAATCGATACAAATACTGTCTGAAGCATCCATGACCTGACAAGAACTGTGTTAGGTAGAAGTTCACATCTCCGTGTTTTCTGGACATCCATACCGACACATCTGGGATAAGCCGGTAGGTCCATCTACCCTTCTCCGCGTCATTCCACTCTTGCTGCCACTTAGCCAACGAGTCCGCTCTGGTTGTCTTCCTCACGTTTGCTGTGCCTCTTCTCCGGTAACACTCTACATCCTCTGCCAGGGTGATGTGTATGGGAACCATCCCGGCGATAATGCAGACTGCTTCCGACGATATCGTCCTGTACGCGCTCGCCACACGAATAGCCATGAGCCGGAACGTGCTCGAAAGTTTTGTTCGATTCCGCTTCAGTTTCAGCGCTGTAGCCCAGGCCGGAACTCCGTATCCATAGGCGCCAACTTAGGGGGGGGGGGCAAGCATGGTTTTGCCCCCCCAATATTTGACGATTTTTCAATTTTCCCATACAAAAATTAAGAAAAACCCGGAAAAATCAGGCTTTGCCCCCCCAATAATTTGACCAAGTTGGCGCGTCTGTCCGTATCTAAGTATCGAAGAGGATACTCCCGCCAGAAGACGTCTGCTGCTGCTGCTCGGTCCACCGATGTTCGGCATAATCCTGGATACAGCATTAACAACTTTCGCTGCCTTCTCACAGGCATAGTCGACGTGGCAATTGAAATTCAATCGGTCGTCCACCATCACGCCCAGGTGTTTTAACGCACGCTTTGACGGGATAACCTGTCCGCCGACGTTGATTTCGGCCCGTTGAACTGCTTTACAGTTGCTGACTAGCACTACCTCTGTCTTATGGTGAGCCAACCGCAGCTTTACTTCACTCATCCAGGCCTCGATGGAACCGATCGTCTCCGCCGTCAGCATCTCTACTTCTTCCAGGGTCTCACCGGTTATCGAAAGGACGACGTCATCCGCGAAACCGACGATCTCGTCTCCTCCGGGTAGTTCAAGTCTTAACACTCCGTCATACATAATATTCCACAACGTTGGGCCGAGTATGGAGCCCTGTGGCACACCCGCCGTGACTCTAACCGATCTCTGACCCTGGTTTGTCTCGTAGACCAAGACTCGATTCTGGAAGTAGCTTTTCAGAACCTTGCACAGATAGTCAGGGACCCTCATGTTGTGTAGTGCAGTGGCGATGGCTTCCCAGCTGGCGCTATTGAATGCGTTCTTCACGTCTATTTCTACCACGGCGCAGTAACGATTACCTCTCCTCTTCTGCTTTGAGGCTTTCTCCGCATTCGCAATGACTGTCCGGATTGCATCCACAGTCGACTTCCCTTTCCGAAACCCGAACTGCCTATTAGACAGTCCGCTCTCGCTTTCCGTACACTTTATCAGCCTGTTCAGGATGATTTTCTCCAGGAGTTTGCCAAGCGTATCCAGCAGGCATATCGGTCGATACGATGCTGGGTCTCCTGGCGGCTTGCCAGGCTTTGGCAGCAACACCAGCTTCTGGATCTTCCAAATGTCTGGGAAGTAGCTATCCACCAGACATTTCTGTATCGTTATCCTGAACATGTCCGGAAACGCTTCGATCGCCGCTTTCAATGCCATGTTGGGGATACCATCTGGACCAGGGGCTTTCTTCACTTTTAGTCCTTTGGCTATTGTAAGGAGTTCCTCGTTAGACACCCGGTTTGCGCCGGCAGCTACTTCCACCCCGTCGACGTACGGCGTAGGTGGCCATGTGGTTAAACCGTGATTCGGAAAGAGGCCGTTCACAATTACCTCCAGCTTTTCAGGGCACATTTCAGATGGTGTAGCTGGGCCCTTGATTTTCGCCATCACGACGCGATAAGCTTGTCCCCAGGGATTGGCGTCTGCTTCTCTGCACAGCTCCTTGAAGCAATTGGCCTTGCTCAGAGCAATCTCCCGCTTGAAAGCGGTCCTGGCCTCGCGGAAAATCACCTTGCGTTCCTCTCTGCTCGCTTCGGATCTTGCTCTTTGAAATCGTCTTCTAGCTTTAAGGCAGGCAGCACGTAGGGTGCTGAGCGTTTCATTCCACCAGTAAGCTGGACGCCGGCGGTTATTCGGTTCGAGTTTCCTGGGCATAGTAATATCACATGCCCTCGCTACTGCTTCCGTTAGTTCCACAGCGGTCATAGCGGGAGTGTCGCTGTCTGTCCGAAGTGCCTCGACAAAAAGCTCCTTGTCGAACTGCTTCGTTTTCCACTTCCTTTCGCAGGTCCTCCGGGTGCTCGGCAGAGCGGAGATCCGCCGACCGACGCTGTAGTGGATGGACTGATGGTCACTGTGCGTGTATTCTTCGCTTACTCTCCAGTTCATGTTGTTCATCAGCGACGGGCTGCAGAACGTCACATCAATAGTGGATTCTCGTCCGTCCTTACGGAATGTACTCACAGAGCCTTCATTGCACACTTTAACATTCAGCTTCGCTAAGGCTTCCAGCAGACAGTAACCCCTTGCGTTGGTCAGCCTACTTCCCCACTCCACAGCCCAGGCGTTGAAGTCCCCGCCGATAACAACCGGCGCACGTCCTATCAACTTATCAGTTAGTAGATCCAACATCCGATTGTATTGCTCAGGGGTCCACCTTGGGGGCGCATAGCAGCTGCACACAAAGACACCGTTGATCTTGGCGATAACAAAATCTTCATGATAGTTATCCACTACTTCTTGAATGGGAAACCCGCCTGTAACTTGGATTGCCGCTATCCTTGCTTTATCCGCCACCCAGTTACCGTTATTGATAGGAACTCGGTACGGCTCTGCAATTATTGCGACGTCGCACTTGGTTTCCGTTGTCGACTGCCACAACAGTTGCTGTGCTGCATCGCAATGATTGAGATTCACTTGCGTTATCTCCATCATTGTCATTGTTGACCTGCCTTCGCCTTCTTGTACATCGGGCATTTGAAGCCACCCGTCGAATGATCGTTTCCGTCCTCCGGTTTGCAGAACATACACCTCGGTTGCTTCGTGCAGTCTCGAGCAACGTGACCACTTCCGCCGCATCTCCAGCACAATGTGGACCTGTCAGGGCCCTTGCAGCTTCGCGCCTGGTGACCGAACTCTATACACCGGAAGCATCTCTCCATCTGCTTAGCAACTCGAGGAGTGGCTCTCAGAGTGCCCACCGCCCAACCAACTTTTATCTTGCCGATCTCCACCAGCTTGTTTGCAGCGTCAACCGATAAGCGAATCGCCGTCGTCTGGGTGCCTCCAAACGCTTTCCTTAATCGAATTTGCACCGGAACATCCAGCTTACACTGCTCGGTTAGGGCAAATCTCAGTTCCTCTTCTGTCGTGACCGCATCCAGATCCCTGCATTCGATCACCACCTCCTGTGAAAGAGCCCTGACATTTGCATCGCTGCCCAGGGATTTCGCGACGAGTTCCCGGTAATCCAGGCTCTTAACAGCTGGATCTTTCTTTAGCTCGAAGATCATCTTGCCTTTCTGCGTGCGCCGTGTCTTAACCACGTTCTCGCCCAACTCCTTAAGGTCCGGATCCTCCCTCACCGGCCGAAGTTTATCTTTCTTTTCCGGTTCCGTCTTCCTTTCTATTTTTTCCTTTCGCTTTTTCTTCTTAACTCGCTGGCTTTCAACGGTGTGCCATCCACTGTCTCTGCCATCGTTTCTCTGATTGTCGACGCGCGACTGATCGTTCTTCTGCTTCTTCGGGACTTCCTCGTCTCCAGGCGTGTCCCTACCTCTTTTCTCCGAGCGGTGACTCTTAGGCGTCTCCCGAGTTTCCGCCGTAGCTCTTCCTGCAGCTTCCGTTACAGCCTTTTCAGCTGTTTCAGCTCTCAATCTAAGTGCCTTTTGCTCTCGTTCGGCAGCTATAACAGCAGATTTGATGTTTGTCACCATCTGCTTAATTTTCAGGTGCACGTTGTGTCTGTCCTTCACAAACTCGTACAGTTCGTTCACCTTTTTCCTCACCTCACCCAAACCCGACTCTTGAGCAGCACTGCTCTTCGGCGTCGGTATGAACACTCGCTGGTTCGAAGACCCTAGCTCCTGTTGGTTACCTTGGAGCTCGCTTCGGATTGTGCTACTGGTAGCGATCGCTGCGGTTTCCAGCGGTGTCACTGGTGATCTCTGCATCCTCTCGCTTCTTCGGAACACGTTCGCATCCTCCTCGACTTCGGTATTCGTTAGATTCTCCATTTTGTTGGGTCCCCACTCCGGGCCGCTATCTCCACTCGTTGTAGTAGTCGCTTATGATCCCTTGGTTATCTTTGCAAAGCAGGGAGGCCAAGCGAGGGTTGAACGCGTACCTTCATGGGGTACGTGTCCAGAGCCGGATCAGCGTAGGTCAGGAATGTTCCATCTGAGCCTACTACCCACCTTTGTTGGTGCGAGTATTGAACGTACCTGGAGGCCTGCCAAGGTTTTAACGGGACGGAGGCAAACGTACTGTTAGCCCGCTCGCCGTTTCAAGTGGTGTCACCCTTCCTTACTCAGGGAACAGAACAGCACGAATGTCAGCCCATCATCGCCATCCGATCCATAGTCCGTAGTCCGTTGTCGTTTGCGTTGACCAGTATGCCATAATCAGGATGTTACTGGCATCGATCCTGATGTGCCGGTTGGCACTCCGAGTATTTGGGCTAAGGCACTTTGGAAGCGGTACCAGGTCGCTTGTACAGAGTTGCTTGCGGATGTGTGGCTTTTTACGGAGATCCAACAGAGCCCACTGTTGAAACCCCGCCACATCCTAGGCATCCTCTGCTTGAGCTATCTGGAAACCAGAAGCTCGGTCACTCCCCGAAGGAAGAGCCAAAGGTGGTAATCCACACGGATGTGTGAACGATTTTCGCTTAGGATGAATTCCCAAGCTGCCAGTGTGTGTGTGTGTGTGTGTGTGTGTGTGTGTGTGTGTGTGTGTTTTTTTTTTTTCCTCCCAACCTCCCAAGCAGAGAACTCTGCTACACCTTGACGCCTCGATCCCCCTGGTACCACTGATATGCGACTGCTTCAGGGGGGGGGCAAGCTCATGCGCTCTTCTGCTATTGTGCTCATGCACTTTTTGTCGCTTCTAAATTTGTTATTCTAGTCGTTCTCGTGTTCGTACCTAACCTATCGCCATTCAGCGACACAGTTAGCACAAACATACACCAAATTTGTTATTCTAATACCACCAGCAAGTACATCGGATCATACTGAGTTTCTCCGAGGAACGGTGCGTGTGTGTGTGTGTGTGTGTGTGTTTTTTTTATTCTACGGGTCCAAAAATCTTCTAAAGACGCTGTGTGGGATTCGAATGTGCGCCTACCCACTAAAAACACTCTCCTAGTTCACCTCCACCTTAAATGCCTCTCCGGTACCACCATGTAGTATTTCTTCGGAGGGGAGGCGTTATGTGCCTTGTGCACCATCACCAATTTGTTATCCTAGTCTTCTTCATGCTATGCGCACCGCTTCGTTAGTATGCTGTTAATATTCCAGTATCGCCACTAAGCGACATACATGCTATTTTTCAAATTTGTTATTCTAATCGTTCTTAGCCGTTCGGCTCCGGTTAGCTTGTTATTGCTTAATGTGCCGCCATTGAGCGGTAAACTCTATGTTAGTACCATTTACATCAAATTTGTTATTCTAAAGCCACGCTGAGTTCATCGGCTCCTACTAGTTTGCCCCGTGAACGTTGCCCTCCCGGTGCCGCCCGAGTGCCAATCAGCACTCGAGGTTTCCGCGCACGACTCGGATAGTCCCCGACGGTGGATATATCCTACCCGACGAAGAGTTTCCCGACACTGAAACTTCTCCCGCAACCGACTTCCCGGGCAGATGCCAAGGTCGGTCCTGCGATTCCGGTTGGAGACGGCTTCCGGTTCACAGGCGCCCTGACGACCATGCTCCGGTGCTTCTTCCCGATCGCTCTACTCTGACAGTCCCCGGCGGTGGATCTGTATTACTCCGACAGAGAAGTCCCCGACGAAAGACGTTCTCCCGTTACCGCCCGTGTGCCAGTGAGCACAATGACTTCACGCGCACTACTCGGATACTCCTCGGCAGTGGATCTATCCTACTCCGACAGAGAGTTCCCCGACGTAAAGGGTGATACGGTCAAAATTTGGTCACACATTTTTTTTTCATAACTTTAGACTGCGTACACCAAAACAGCTAATTTTTGGACCAGTAATGCTACATTATATGTAGCTTATACCATAAAATTTTCATCAAAATCGATTAAGTATTGGTTGGTATATAGATGAAACCATCGACCTATTATTTTAAAATTTTGTACAAAGGCGCTCCATAGTAAATTTTCGGAAATTTAAGATCAGTAAAGCACAATTTTGATTATAGAACAACCAATGGGGCACGTTCGGTGTAGTACTAGATTTGTAGTAATGAGCTGAATTTTAGTATGGTGAGAAGGTCAATTCTCCGTTTCTGCAATGAAATGGTGCAAAAAGCGTGGGTATTATGATTCCTTGCCTAATTTGATGCTGTTTGAGCAAAACTTTGGATAACTATGTTGTTTATGTTGCAAGAAATGAAGAAAACAACAACATTGTTACCCGAAGTTTTGCTCAAACAGCATCAAATTAGACAAGGAATCATAATACCCACGCTGTTTGCACCATTTCATTGCAGAAACGGAGAATTGACCTTCTCACCATACTAAAATTCAGCTCATTACTACAAATCTAGTACTTCACCGATCTGTCCTATACTGCTCCGATTTTTATCAAAATTTTACAGTATAATACTATAATGAAAATACGTTCGCAGTAAAATTTTGAGCTATTTTGTATGAATACTTTCAAAGTTGTAGCAGTTTGAATATGAAAAAAACTGACCGGGTGCCACTTAAGCATTTATAACTTTGTAACGGCTCGATCAAACTGAATGAAATTATTACACAACATTTTGATATGCATACTTCACATACAGAAAAATTTTCATTGAAATCGGTTAAGTATTTCTGGCTCTATAAATAAAACAGTAAAAATGTGTTCTTATTTGTGAAAAAAAAAATTAAAATTGCAGATCTCAGGGTTCAACAATATCTCCGCAAATACTGGACCGATTTTGATGAAAATTTTATGGTACAAGCTACATATAATGGACCATTACTGATCCAAAAATCAGCTGTTTTGGTGTACGCAGTCTAAAGTTATGAAAAAAAATGTGTGACCAAAATTTGGCTTGACTTGACAAAATTTGACAAAATTTGACCACCTAAACAAATATAACTTTGTAATGGCTGGATCAAATTGAATGAAATTTTTACACAACATTTTGATATGTATACTTTACATACGGAAAAATTTTCATTGAAATTGGTTCAGTATTTGTGGCTCTTTAAATAAAAGAGTAAAAATGTGTTATAATTTTTTAATCCTCCTTGTACAACATTTTAAAATTGCAGTTTTCAGGATTCACAATATCTCCGCACATACTAAACCGATTTTGATGAAAATTTTATGGTATAAGCTACATATAATGTACCATTACTGGTCCAAAAATCAGCTGTTTTGGTGTACGCAGTATCAAGTTATGAAACCAATTGTGTGACCAAATTTTGACCGTATCACCCTTTAGGAAGTTCTCCCGAATACCGACCGAGAGCCAGTAAGCTCCACACCTTAATCGCTCACGACACCGGTAGTCCCCGACGGCGGATCTACCACACGCGGACGGAACTACTACGCTTGCCCCGGATTGTCTCTTCGATCATTCATTTGCTGCTCTCGCCATTTCCGCTGGAGAAACGACATTATCTTTACCACCGCAGCATTCACCGCGTTCCAGCAGGCTTCGTTGCGGCACATTCTAGTCACAATGTTGTCGGCCCTTATACCAGCACCGCAGATTGCTGTCATCTCGCTGCGCTCCACAGTGAAACGTGGACACTCGAAGACAACGTGTTCCGGCGATTCCTCGACATCTCCGCACTCAGGGCAGAACGGCGACCCTGCGTGTCCGAACCGGTGCAGGTATTTCTTGAAGCAGCCATGACCTGACAAGAACTGCGTCAAATGGAAATTCACTTCCCCATGATCTCTGTTTACCCATTCTACCAAATTTGGAATAAGGCGGTGGGTCCATCTTCCCTTCGCTGTCGTATTCCACTCGTGTTGCCACTTCGCTATCGTGGCGACCCGCGCTGCCTTCCGAGCTCCTCTTGTGCCCCTGGCCTCGTAGCACTCTTTGTCCTCTTCTAGAACGAAGGCGATGGGAGCCATCCCGGCAATCACGCACACCGCATCCGATGATATCGTGCGATAGGCGCTTGCCACTCGCATGGCCATCAGTCTGTACGTGCTGCAGAGCTGACCACAATTTCTCTTCGTTTTCGTTGCGGTCGCCCAAGCTGGACCAGCGTACCTCAGAATCGATGTAGACACGCTAGCTAGTAACCGCCTCTTGCTACTGCTGGTTGCTGAGTTATTCGGCATGATCCTCGCCAATGCCGTGATCATCTTTGCTGCTTTCCCGCATGCATAATCGACGTGGCTGTTGAAGTTTAGCCGGTCGTCGATCATTACGCCGAGATGCTTCAACTCCCGCTTAGAGACTATGGCATGTTCCCCGACTGTGATGGCAGCCTTCTGCACCACCTTGCAGTTACTGATCAGCACCAGCTCCGTTTTCTGGTGGGCTATAGATAGTTTCTTCCCCTGCATCCAGTACTCAACAGCGTCTACCGCCTCAGTTGCGAGTATCTCCACTGCTTCTAAAGTCTCGCCAACTACCACCAACGTGATGTCGTCCGCAAATCCAACGATTTTGACGCCTGTCGGTAGCTCCAGTGTCAGTACCCCGTTGTACATTGCGTTCCACTATGTTGTTGATGTTGCAAGAAATGGAGAAAACGACAACACTGTTGTCCAAAGTTTTGCTCAAACAGCATCAAATTAGGCAAGGAATCATAATTCCCACGCTTTTTGCACCATTTCATTGCAGAAATGGAGAATTGATCTTCTCACCATACTAAAATTCAGCTCATTACTACAAATCTAGTACTTCACCGACCTGTCCTATTGACAAAATAAACAATCGGGCGCTTTTTCTTTCTTTGACTTGCTTGGTATTTTGTGGAATATTGTTTTTTGGTTTTGGAAGGTATGCGATTCACTATTGAGTCTTAAAATTATTTTGCATCTGAATAGCATTGATATTGTCAAGTCCGTACCAACACCAAAATACCCTTTTCCTATCCCATGGCGTTTATGTGGTCAGCAAAGACTATTCAGCCATTACCCCTCCTTATCATCGGCTTTGGATTGACTTGCGCTCTCATTGCCCCACCAAATGCTGCAAAATGAAAATGAAAATGAAATGTACAACATTTCAAGTCAATTGATTCAAAATTGACTGAGTTACAGTGGAAAACAGACGAATATAAAAGCCACCGCCTAAGTGGTGCGATACCCTACTTGTAGTATTTTTATGCAACAGAAAATTATAAGTTAGGGGTAGGCGGGGCAATATGGACACCCTAAGGTTTTTGCCAATTTTACCTGGTAAGATGTCAAAGAAGTTTAGTTTTTTGATACATGTATCCTTTTAAAGTCTATTTAGCATCTATTGCATAAGAATGCTCACGAAGAAAAATGATTTATCCACTTCAAAAAATGTTATGAAAAATGTTAGTTTTTCATGACCGTCTTCAAGCATACGGGGCAGAATGGACACCCCCATGGGGCAATATGGACACCATGAGACTTTTACGAATTTCGTACGTTATTTACACCTATAAAGTCATTTCATTACAAAACAACTATTATGGATGAATAATACACCGAAGTAGTTCATTTTTGTTCAGTTAATTTAAATTCAGGCTGTTTTGGATAAAGCTTCGTTTTTGTCGGCATGTACAGCTGTGCCTAGAAAAACTATTTTCCATTGCTGTCGTTTTTTGACCAATTTATTTCACCCTATGTCTACTATAGTGGACATTTAACCGAATATATACTGAAATCGAAGAATTTGGTTGGTTTGTGATTTAGGTTACATTTTTCCCTTGCCGCTTCTTTAAAAAAGGTGAGTGTCCATTTTGCCCCGGCAGCAGAAGATATTTCCAAACTTGATTTTTGATATAATAAAGAAGAAAATATAAACATGTTAAGCATGCAGATACAGCAAAACTACTTGCTTGTGTTCTAGAAATATCAGGTTTTAATCGACCTGCAATAAATTAATCACTAAATATTATTTTAGATGGTGTGAAAATTATAATTTCCATGCACAAAAAACGGAGGACGCAACTTTTTCGTGTAAAATCAAGTATAATTTTAATTTCTAATGTTTCTTTCCTGAAACTACGTTTTAGACAAATGGACTATATACTCCATTCATTAAAAGTTCAAAAAAGTTCGCATATTTCAAAATATTGAGGGTGTCCATTTTGCCCCGGGTGTCCATAATGCCCCGCCTACCCCTACAAGCTAGACGGGCTTGGTGGTCTAGTGGCTACCGCTTCTGATTTATATGCAGAAGGTCCTGGGTTCAATCCCTGACTCGTCCCTTTCCTCCTACTTTGAATCTTTCTATATACTTTCTCTCTGCTCTCTGCATATACAACTCATGTATATAAACATGTTCATAGCCGTCGCTAGAACAGAAACGGGTTGAAAAGGCCGTTTCCCTTCCTTCCAAACTTTCACAGCACAGTGTCACAATCCTATTAGAAAACGCCTACAAGTTATGCAATCAAGCGAACTGTGCCGCACATCTTCAAAATAATAAAAACACACAATTCTATCACCTTCCTCTGGTATCCACACACCAATGTGTGAACCTTCTGCCAACCAATTCCCACCAACACTCCAACATCCGCATGAATTTGTGCTGGCGCAGAGGTATATTCGGCCAGATGTGGATACAAACGATTGCAATCATCACTTCCTTACCCCTTCCCCACATTGTTGACCTGCAACCTGACGTGGCAGGCGCCTTTGTCGCCTAAAAATAGAAGATCACCAACGCTCACACACTGAAGATGCCTGCTAGTCCCCGGCAGTTATCTCATTGGTCCTTGTGTGAGTGTAGCTGGTCTGGCGATACTGGAGTAGCATCCACGGGCGGTCAATCAAGCTCAAGCTCAGAAAATTATAAGTTACAAGCTACAAGACTAATATTATTAGTAAAATTGTCATTATGCTACAGGCCCCAGGAGTCAAAAAGTATGTGTTATGGCGATCAAACTGTTTATCATCATTAGAAAACAGCATGTTAATCCGCTGTTTCATCTTGCCCCACCCGTTTCAACTTGCCCCGGTGTACCTTATGTTTGAAACATTATCTATTATTTTTAACAATTAATTTATTAACAGGCCAACCCGCACAAAGGCTTAACGAGTCCGATTGTTCTTATTTTTTACACGAAAAGCAACGGAATCACAGCTACTTTGTGATTCCAGAGTAGCACACATTTTCTTTTTTTCTCTACCACGCTTTGTTGACAGTCGTCGCTTGTTGGATCAATCATTAGCCTGTGCATGCCGGCGGGATCGACATACGAATGACACTAATGAGTGGAGCTTTTTTGTCGACCATTTAAACTTTTAAAGCTTTCAACAGTGTTCGACATTCGATCTGGCTGAAATTCAATTCGACCGTTATTTTTTTTTAGTCAAATCAGCTTTTATGGTTGCGGTAAACAGAAGCATTTCTGATTCCTCCGTCTCAATTGCAAGTGATTGCAAGATTCTTTGTAAAAGTGTTTTGAATGGCGGGTAAGATTTTTGAAACTCCCGAAATTATTGTGCGTTTAGCACTAGGGGCAAGACACTGTGCAAACGAGAGTTACTCTGAGAAATTTTGAGTAACTCTTTTCACTAAAGATCGACGAAATTGGTTGAGAAACATCCCTAAAACTGCAAGAAAGGCGAGATATTGGGCAATATTGTTTTGATTTTGCGATGAATAGGCAACGCCAAAGCAAAAACGGGAGCAATCCAGAGGAATTCTGAGCAACACTGTGAAGGAAAATGTACTCTCCAGCACAGTGTCTTGCCCCACGGTTTAGCACTAAATTGATTTTCGAAAAAACTTCATCGACTTCCGCTGCCTTTCCTATGCGTTAAACATAACGTCGGAAGTAGTGCGCTGTACAGTAAATCTGGTTTTCTATACAGCGCACTACTTCCGACGTTATGATTAACGCATAGGAAAGGCAGCGGAAGTCGATGAAGTTTTATCGGAAATCAATTTAGTGCTAAACGCACAATATTGTATTTGGAATACATTACTTATTGGGAAAATTTATAGAATATGACGCTAAAAATTTAAACGTCTTATTTTTGGCGTAGGTGTATTGAAACTATCGCCAATAAAACGCATATGTACATATTTAAATGCCATAATTAATCGTTATGTGAAACAAACGATTTTCTTCTTGTCTCACCCAGCGCATCTACAATGGGGGACCATTAGAATTGTTCTATTATTATACTTGCCGTAACTGCTTTTAATTACGTAAAGAACATAACTATTGATTATGGCATTTAAAATCATTTTTTTTTTCAATCTGGATTTATGTTTGGAAAATATCAGATAAAGAATGAAGCATCAAAATAGTAGTTTACGCAACAAGGTGCAGAATGACGATTTTTACAGCACGAGTCGTACATTTATCCAACGAGGCTTGCCGAGTTGGATAATTACGACGAGTGCTGGAAAAATCGAGTTCTGCACCGAGTTGCGTACAACGTTTTTTGCAATTTCATAAATTACCCTTGAGGATAGTTTTCAACAAAACTTTTTCATCAAACTGCACACTGATGTTCATAGCCAATGTTTAAGAAAATCTGATCATAATAGGTTATACTCTGCAGTTGTCACAATTTCTCATAACTGTGTCCAGAAAGCATCAAGAAGTTGACCAAAACTGAAAACAGTGCTGTAATGGTTCATTACGCAACGCAAATCAGTGCTGTAATGGATCATTACAGCACTGTTAATTTGGTGTGGGAAAGTAGGCCTTTTCCTGACAGATTTGCGTGAGGTAAAACAGCCTATTACGATGAGAAATTGCAAAAAATTATTTAAATTTAGAGATTAGTTTTTAAACATACTAAAAATGTCGCGCAAATAAAGGGAAGCTTGGGGTGAGTAATTTCTGAAGAATGAATCACTGACCAATTTATGAGTATTTTTTTGTAATTTGACGGTTTTGTACAACTTTTAGCAAGTCAAAAGAAAATCGTTTGTTTCACATAACGATTTATTATGGTATTTAAATATGTATGCGTTTTATTGACGATAGTTTGAACACACCTACGCCTAAAGCGTCATAATCTATATATTTTCCTACATGCTAATGCGAGGTATGCACTTCAACCGGAATCGCTCAAGTAATTTTCGTTCAGTGCATTATTTTTCCGTGACCGGAATGGTCAAGAAATTTAACACAGCAAGCCCCATTTGATTTGACGTTTTGTTTCAGCTCCGTACTAGGATCCGGAATAAAGCGAAGCTTTCTTATTTCTTGAGCGATTCCTTGCCTGAATTTTCCACGCATCGAGATAGGCGAAGAAATTTCTTGCGATCTGCGTACTACCCATAAAACTGTTCAGCACTAAAATGTGTAAGACCTACTCATAAATGCATAATTTCCATACCGCGCATAATATGTGTAAGAGTTATACATTCACAAAATATGCTCGTACACTATTCTAGATGCGAAATGGCTATATTTTTTGGTTCGCCAAGGTCACTAGTAAACCTAGCTAAATTGCCATACAAAAAAAAACTTTAACGTTAAACTTTAACGATTTTGTGGACGCAGGAGCAGATTTTGTGAATGTGTAACTCTTACACATTTTATGAGTGGTATTGAAACTATGCATTTATGAATAGGTCTTACACATTTTAGTGCTGAGCGGTTTTACTGTGCAAAAAGTAATATATTCCAAATACATTAATTTCGGGGGTTTGAAAAATCTTTCCCCGCCATTCAAAACACTTTTACAAAGAATCTTGGAATCACTTGCAATTGAGACGGAGGAATCAGAAATGCTTCTGTTTACCGCAACCATAAAAGCTGATTTGAATTAGAAAATAACGGTCGAATTGAATTTTAGCCAGATCGAATGTCGAACACTGTTGAAAGCTTTAAATGGTCGACAAAAAAGCTCCACTCATTAATGTCATTCGTATGTCGATCCCGCCGGCATAGTGGTTTCTTAGCCTGTGCGCGCAGGCGTAGTCGACATATGAATGACACTAACGAGTGGAGCTTTTCTGTCGATCATTTAAGGTGACTTGGTGCATCACAGAATTTTCATAGGAATCATTGACTTTTTAATTTTCAATGATTGTTTGCCTCGCGTTTTTGAAGTGATAAAAAACGGGAAATTTTGCAGTCACGCAGTAGAAAAAGTATCATCACACTCACCACGAGTGAGCATATGGGATGATACATTTTCATCCGAATTTGCGCTTTGGTAACTGAGTTTTATCACTTTGAAATTTCGAGCGAGATTTCAATGATGCTGATGACGCACTACGCGTCGTTAAGGCCCCTTAGCGTGTCATCGCAAAATGGCTTCTTCAAAATCATTGACCGAAATCAACTTTACACAACATTGCACCAATACATATTTGTAAAAAATCGACACTTATCTTATTTTATAAAATAATCAATTTCACGCGAGATATTCGGCATAAAAATGTATTCACACTACTTCAAATACAAGCCTCTTTCCAAGTAATCACGATTACTAAGCATTAGTTCACTCGAAAGTAGAAATTTTTAACGATTTGTTTCGACCGCACTAAATTGTGGTTGGCGGTGTTTACCACCCACCGCAGTACCAACGACGACGACGGCAGCGCGGTGATGTCTTTTGGCGCGCACAATCATCGATCATTGCACGCAGTGATGTCGATCCTGCTGGCCAAAGCATCAATGAAAATGATCGAAATCAATTAAAAAAATCCAGTCAAACACATTGGTTATGCGTCATAAAATCAAAAATAATTTGTGGGGTGATTATTTTTAAACTTTTTTGTAATTGTAATTGTAATTGTATTTATTGATCGAACGTAAACCAGTTTATAATTATCGGGTCAAGGATAATATAATAATAATTAATAATTAATTAGTTTTGTACTGTTCATTTTAATTCCGCCCTCTAATGTTTATCTTTTGACTGATACGCGTATTTAGACTACTACTTATAATCTTCCTCCGTGTCTCCTATAAGCAGAATATCCTCTTCGAATGAGTGTATTGTGGATTTAGCACCAAATTGGTGTCGGAAGTAACTTCATTGACTTCCGCTGCTTTTCCTGTGCGTTAAACATAAATAACGTCGGAAGTAGTGCGCTGAATAGAGCATCAGATTTGCTATACAGCGCACTACTTCCGATGTTATGTTTAACGCATAAGAAAGGCAGCGGAAGTCAATGAAGTTATTGCCGACACCAATTTGGTGCTAAATCCACAATATTCCGTGTTGTAAATACCTTTTAATGGATCATTAATGCCGTTTTTCTTTTTGATCCAGTTCCAACCTGGGTTGGAAGTGGATGAGATCACAGTTTCAACCCCAACTCGACTTCGGTTTCGCTTGTACTAAAGTTTGTTTGACGTTGTTTGTTTACACATTTTCCGCCAATCTAGTTCCAGCCCAGGTTAAAAAAAGAAAAACGGCATAAAATAACTAAAACGGTCGCTATGAAATGAACACAGGTAGCGCCATCGTAGCCTTGTGTGTTTGACATAGCTTGACTGCTGTCACAATGCACTGGGGGCCGGGTTCGCTATCTAGCGGGACAAAATTAATTACTCCGAAACGAAGCATTTCCGTCACATTGTGTCGCTTCGACTACCTATGCGGAACAGTAACGAACTACCTACTAATTTCTTGGAAATTAATGCTCCTGCTCAGAGTTTAAAATTTTCATTTTCAATGAGTGAAATTCAACATGAATTTTGAAGATTTTCAACTGAGGGATCAAAATAAAATTCATTTTTGTGAGTGAATTTTTTCACCTATTCATTCATTTTTCTGTCACTGACAATTTTCACTGAGAAATAAAACTGGACCGTAACTCCCTATTATGCTTCCAATTACCTCAAAACTTGTGTGTAGTAGTTAATTAGAATAGTAATTATGTTCTCTATTTGTCCATTTAGTCGAATTGTGCGTCTGTTAACAGAAATTGGACATTTTACGACGTGCGAAAAAATATTCGTGACAGAGAATTGAATGAAAAAAGAGAGGCATTCAGCTGACAATGAATGTGGCCAAACACGAATGAAAAAATGAGAATGTCAATCTTCACTTTCAATCTTCGATTTTTTTACTCTCTGAGTGTCATTCATATGTCGACAACGCCTGCGCGCACAGGCTAATTACACGAACACCACTTGAGTTACTGGTTGAAAATAGTAAACAAAGATCAGTTGTTCCCAGCAAAATCAAATGGGCATATTTTCAACCAGTAGATTTGCATTAGTGTTCGTGACACCGCGCTGCGAAACCACTATGCACAGGCTAATTGGCCTCGTATGGAGAAGACCTGTCGTTCGCGTCTACGTCGTCGTCGTCGTCGTCGTCGTCGATCTCGATCGTGTTGTGAACAACGAGTTCTGCTTCCACCGCAGTGTCCATAGGTACGGTGTTTGGTTGGTTGTTGTTTTCGGCAAGTGCACACTGCGTGGGCTCGATGAACGAGACATTGGCACAATGGGATGATTGGGGCTCAGCGTGAAGCGGCGGGAAATCAATCTCGCTGAACGTATTATTGCTTGCGGTTTGCTCAACGTTTGCGGCGGCGGCTGCTGGTGCTGATGATGATGCTGTTGTTTGTTGTTGGTACCTTCAGGAATGGTTGCCTCTACGCATTTCTGCTTCGGGTGTGCGGGTCGGGAGCATCGCCTACAGGTTCGCATTTGATTCGGATGCTCCACGAAACAGATCTCGTTGGCGATCGTTAGAAAGGAGGGTATGG